>NC_056732.1:1397021916-1397321916 GCF_019279795.1 Protopterus annectens | reverse complement strand
GTATTACTTGCTCACAGGTGATTTGGGAAGCACCCTAGATGGGTGCAATGGCAGGGGCTTCTCCAGTAGCTGAAGCAAGAAAACAGGGAACAAAATGGGCTGAGGTCAATAAAAAAGCTAGGAGAATAACATGGACCTTTCTAGATAAACCTCATCCTTATTGGAAATAGGAGAAAATCACAGCTGAGTTTAGAAGGGCATTTCTGCATCAAAATCTTCCTATGACACACCCCGGTGAATGACGAGGGAAAGGTTGCAGTTATATTTCAAGCTAGTCAGAGAAGCAAACAGTTTGCAGCAAGGCTGGCCACAAAAACAGAATAATTTGAGTCACTGTCTCAAATGCCACTTGTGAAGCATCAGCAAGTAGTGGGTGAGTTTA
This sequence comes from Protopterus annectens, assembly GCF_019279795.1. Taxonomy (NCBI): domain Eukaryota; kingdom Metazoa; phylum Chordata; order Ceratodontiformes; family Protopteridae; genus Protopterus; species Protopterus annectens. The sequence goes on along the minus strand of NC_056732.1, from coordinate 1,397,321,534 downwards.
TCCACTACCAATTTAATCCACAGAATGTGGCTGACTACCAGAAACAAATCTGACAACATAGTCTTTACTCATACACTTATGGATTCTCAGCATAAAGGACACCAATGAGTCCAATCCCATTTGGGGTTAGAAAACCTCTGCCATGCTGTTGCAGTAGATGGCCATCATACCTCTGGGAGGGACTTCTGGAAATCATGGATAGCATTTAAAACTGCTCAGATCTACACACAGACATCCAGACACCGTGCAACTGTCGCTCCCTCACTCGATGACTGAAGCATCCATGGCGACAGCTGCTGATGGAGTGGGTAACAACAATTTGCCTTGGATCTGCCAGGAAGAGGCACCCCATCACAACCAAATCACCTTCAGACGAAGAAATGACATCAGAGCAGAAGTCAAAGTAGCTCCAATTGCATAGAAGGTCAGAGAGAATAGATTATGGTTTTCTGCATGTGCACAAATTATCTTCTGAAGATAAGGAACAGACAGGAAAAAGTTAACAGAATACGAAAATGTCTAGCAAATGGATGGATTACATGAGAAAGGACCTGCAACAGTCAGGCATGACTGCTGAAGAAGGCAAAAGTGTGGCACTGAATCAACAGAGATGGCAACAGTTTATGACATGACACCCTGACCCCAAATCACAAAAAGGGTAGCGGGGGTGAAGATGGCGTGCATCCAATCACCATCAAGACTTCTGAAACTCGCACACTGTATTGAAACATGAGACCACTGGGCTTATAATATCACAAGCAGATTACAATACAAGCAGTGGAAATCTGGCATGGATTACTGCAGGTTTTGCTGAACAACTTGAAACACAGCTGGATAGACATGAAAATCCATGAAGAAACCTTGACTTAAAGGGAGTATATCCAGTCCACTGGAGGAAGTATACTACACTAGAAAATCCAAGCTGCAGCTGATGAATGAGAGCAGCTGGCAACATTTCAACTGTGACTTCACAAGATTCAATTAATGCTTGGAGAATCAAACAGTGAAATCACATGAGCACTTCAACTGATGACGCAGCGGGTAGTCAGTCATCTAGGTATGGGAAGAGTTCAGCTCCTTATAGCCCCTAATTAGTTGCCACAATGGACATGCACTTGGGTAAAATCTGAGGGGGAGGGTTCTAGGGCAAGGCCAAATGAAACAGTACATAACTAATAGAGAAACCTACACTCCTTTACAGTTCTGATGTGGAGCATGTCCTGTAGATCTTAAGGAGCACATTCAGTCTCCTTCAGATAGAAGGAACCAACTTCACCATGACCATGCTAGCAAATCTTTTCAGACACTAAAAATTTAATATCTTAAACCCTTAAAATCTTCAACTGTTTAGTATGGCTTTTCTTTTTCATAACAACACATGTGGAATGATAGACAGAACAAAACCAAAGGGCCTCAATGACAGACAGAACCAAAACAAAGGACCTCAAATAAGTAATGGGAAGGATTTCTCCTCATCTGTGTGTGTGTGTGTGTGTGTGTGTGTGTGTGGGGGGGCACTTTCTGGAAAAAAATTCCTCCCTTCAGGTTATTATTAATAACCTCCTTCCAGCTTATTTTTGGACATTTTTCTGCACCCCCCTCAGAACCAATTTTAAGAACAAGCAGAACACCGAAAGGCAAACTTGGGTTCAAAATCGAAAGATAAAAAAGAAAGAAAAACATCTCAAAAGAAAAAACTAATCCTGAGGAGACTCAGAAAATCAAAGAAAACAGATGCAATTACTCACCATTTTTTTTAAAGAACATTTTTAGTTAAAAATTCTCAAAGGCAGCCAGGAGTCATTTTTCTAGAAAACTAGTTCAAAGTACAACAAAGATATGGAGATGCTAGGTACAGACAGGTGAGAACTATTAAGTGCTTGATGTTGTTGTTTGTCTTTTGGCTTTTACAGATTAAGGGCCGCCAATCCGCTAATGATTGGCAGTGGATTTTTATGGTGCCGAGTTGCCAGCCCGACGCCCAACCTTCTAAGAAGGCACACCCATTAACACACGCACCTACCTGCATGTCTTTAAATGTCACTCGACCATGGGGAGGACATGCAGACTCCACACAGAAGGCACTCCAGCCGAGAATCGAACAGGACAACCTCTTGCTGTGAGGCGACAATGCTAACCACTGCACCATAAGGGTGGCAAAACTTTTACGTTTGTCTGCTTAATGGTGTGAATGACTAGGCACTTTATGTTCCCTAGGACTGCTTGACTAGGATGTTCCTATGTGGTACACTACTGAATACAGGGAAGGACTACATCTGCTTAGAAAAGTGTTATCTAGCAAGTGGTCCCAACACCTGCTATTCTTAGTCCTGCTGTTAAAGAGGAAGGACCTCCTCTTACCTGTTCATGGTGTTAAGTATTTTAGCATTTCTGCAAAACTGAATTATTTATTGCATTTCTAAGGGAGGTGCCCGTCTGGCTGTTAAGGTGCAAGGCGGGGAATGGGGTTGTCATGGGCACTTATCTCCCCCCACACACACAAAACGTATTAAGAAAAACATATTATGGCTCATGCAACTGTATCTATAAATATAGTCACTCAGGCAAGATGAATCATTAGTAAGAAACTACTAGCACAAGCTGTCAGTTTTTAACAAAAAAAAAACACTTGTAATTTACTGCTAAAAACAGTACTACTAGGACAACTTCACAGAAAAAGTGACACAGTCATCTCTTTTTGGGACTTAGGATTTGGAAAGATGGCTTTAGTGAAAAGTGAAAAATGACTGCTTTCAAGGAAATAAGTAGCAAAATCATTGCTAACATAGACCACTGTGTGCTCACCAAACTAATACATTTTTTGAGACGTACAATCTAGCTGCAAGATATGCACAATTCGTGTTTCTTGATTCAAGGACAACTCACTGAATTCTTCTTCCAGCACCTCTTTCTTTCCACTTGTTTGTCCTGGTAATAATCAAGTAGGACACACTGTCCTGTCTACAAGTATTTTTGAAGCGCTCCCTTGTGATGAGCAGATATCCAAGACAGTCACACTGATCTAAGAATTTGTTATTCTCTTGTTGGAAGAAGCAAGTCAAAGGATTTGTGAAGGCCCAGTGTCACCATAAATGGTAAACTGGGACTGAAAGAAGGGATAGTGTCATGCAAGAACAGCATAGGCTCCAAATATGCAGCGCTATGGTGAATACCTCAAAACACATACACATAGTATTTTGGGATGCTTTGACTAAAGGATACAAGGCAAAGTCTCAGGAAGACAAATACCCGCAGGGGTACACAACCTTACAACGGCAAGCTTTTGTGGACATTAGATCCTAATGAAGCCTTAGAACAAGAGGAGTAGATTACATGGTTTGGTAAAGGTGTGTCATACAATTTTGATTTGGTTATTCTGTTACAAACCACCACCAACATAGCTCAATCAGAATAAGCCATGGATGCAATGGGAAACATGTTAGGATGCAACCCTTCTTCCTTTTGTTTGACAAAGGGAGATAGCTGGTCACCACTAATGAAAGGGTCTATACTACAGGTATAGTACCCTCAGTGCCTGTGCAAATTCATGGCATGAAAACAATACCAATAAATGTATATACTACATTAATTTGAAACTGCAGCAACTTTAGGAATTAAAGTGTAATAAGTCTGGAGAGAAACGCTTTATGGAAGGAAAAGGCAGCGACACAGACAGACACACCTTTAAACTTCAGAGTTCCTCACAGCAGACACAGCTGCCACACAAGACAAAATTCTCTAGTACAAATTTAAGCCTGCTGCATGAGGTAGCTCAATGGACAAGCTCAGCTTTTGCTAGCCTGACACAGCGATTCCCCAAAGAGGAGCAAGCCCATGAAAGGAGGCCAAGGTGTAAGCTAGTCTAAAAAGTTATCTGTTCTCTTATGGATGCCATAGGCTTACCCTCTTTCTCCATCAAAAAAGTCAGAAATGGAAAAAAAAAGTAAAATTAGCACTACAACAGCTAAATCTTTGACTGATTCGACACAACAGGTACTCCAGGACCGCAGGAGTATCAGCTACATAAAAGCAAACTCTACCATCTTGCCACCTACAAAGAGAGCATTATGTGCAGCCATGTTAGCAAGAGTCTTGTCTAAAAGGTTTCTAAGAGTCCCTAAAGAGAGATCTGGGCACTTGGCCAACACTGAAATAACAACAAGCAGGCAGACAGGCTCAACCAATGTATATCTGGGGGCCTCCAGTCTCAGAGAAGACATGAGGACTTGCAACTAAAAATGTGTCTGTGGCTAATTTCTGGACTATTACTGTGAGATAAAGACTAGTTCAATAAAGAGCCATCAAAATCACAGTCTCCTTCTCAGTATCTACTCTTGAACATTACAATAATGGTATATACTATGGCGAAGTACTGTATATGTAAAACCCTTGAGGTCAGCAAACTATAGAACACTATTGAAGGAACTACTCTTGTAGTCTACTTGTAGTCTAGAAAGGACAGAAGTTTTTACCCGAGGCTAGTAGTAGATGCAAGGATTACATACTTACTAATCCACTTTCTAACAAAGATATACACACTTCATAGTTGGAGACTGGCTAGAGAGATCAATTCTCCCACAAACAGAGATACAATAAAAAAACTTGGGACAGTAAATAGTGCAGTCCCATGCACTAGTGGCTGCTGCTCATTAAATTTACCACACTAAAGCCACAGTGTCTCTGAGCAGAGAACTGTCTTTAGTAAGGTAGGGGTGAAATTACAGAGAACCAACAACAGTGTCCTCCTCTACAAAATACCTATTCTTGCTAAGGGACCACAAACTCTGTGCCAAGTGAGGAGGCATCCATTCCAAACTGTGCTGTAAGGTGGGTTCTGCAAAAGATTGGCATACCAAGATGAACTCGATCAGTCACCTTGTCAGGACTTAATGGCAAGCCTTAGACAAAGACAAGGTAGACATGTTTGCTGAAATTTCAGCCTACTGCAACATCCTCATATGAAGTCAGACAAGTGGGAATATGGATAATGCAAGGAAGTGTACTATCACCACTGCTAAGCATGTGAAGAGACTCCACAGAATAAAAGGCAGGCTGAAGGAAGGAGAACAGAAGTTTAAGTGTTCTGTTCCTACTCCATAACCTTCGATCCACTTCATCCTGTTATGAAGGTGGACTTCTTGAAGGTTGAGTGCAGGTAGACCTCTTGAAGGTCAAATCAGCACATTCAGTCTCTTATCTTCAGAACATTCATGAACAAAAAAAGTTTGACTACACTGATTACTTTGGCAGGATTACACAAAGTGATTGGTTTTAGGTCCCTAACTTCCTGCTAGTCAAAATGAATGACTAGTTATCCAGAGTGCCGGTGGGCAATCAGAGTGGCTCATTTCAATACTGGAGAAGACACTACTCTGTCCACTTTAATCCTTCTGAGGTGATCCCTAGTAACAAGTAGACCCCTTACACTTGCTTCTTCTAGGGATGTCCGCCTTTTGCATATAGGTGTGCTAGGGACAAAGGAGATATTTTCTGAATGCACTTTGGGAGAGAGAAGGAGAAAAATTCAGACCATTTTCTTGTCACAATCTGCCTTGCCTGGCATCCCTCAGTAAGAGGTTTCAGCTCCCAAAAATAGGTTAAGCCTGGACTGGAAAATTGGAATGGTCTTGGGAAAACGTCATGCACCTCTTCTGGAAAATGAGATGCTAAGAAAGAGGACCGGACACTGAATGGACCAAAGTCTGATGGGCTAATAATTTCGGAGGGTAAGGTGCAAATTTTAGGTGGCCTGATGTCCATGGGACCTATATCAGAAGGGCACTCTCTCAGTCACAGGTTTGTCCCAGAAGGAACATTAAAAGAAATGCCAGGGTACACTGTGTTTAGATTCAGCAAAGAATCAGTGATGGGGTGACTAGCATTAGATCTCAGAGCACATGCTTGTAAAAACTTGCTGTGACCCCAGTGTCCAGATTAGGAGCAGAGAGCTGGTCTCTGCATTTGTGACCACAGACATCAATGTGGGCCATTCTCTGGCAAAGAAATCTCTAAAACAGGCAACAACAAGAGCAGAATGATCATAATTCATAGACGACAAGGACCAGGGAAGGGACACACACATGATAGGAGGAGACAAAAAAAAGTATACCCAATATCTGCACTTGCTCTGGTATCACTGCTTTGAAATGAAGAGGTCTCTAGCTGGGAAGAACTGTGTACCTTACAGTAATACAAAGCTTACAAACAAGAAGAAGAGACGAAGAGGAGAGGAAGCACAGGGACTGGCAGCAGGTCCAGGCACATAAACATCTGGGACAGAAAATGGATGGGATGCTTGCATTTTTGGAATTTTTAAAGATTTTTTCATATTTCTTAGAACTCTTTTTTTCCCTTTCCCTTCCAAGCTTTCTTATATTTACTCCCTGTTTGAGCTAGAAAGCAGCTCAGTGCTGGGTGATGGGATGAACTCTGGCTTATTAGAAGGTTATCATCAAAAATAAAAGGCCTACAGACAGATCTCAGTATAAAAGTGGTCTTGCTGAACTGTTTGCAAATCCTACACAAAGAGTCTCTCAGTGGGATGATCATGTCACACACAGTAAATACACAAAAGGCAGTCATTTGTAACTTGTATCTGTTCACCACAAAGGCACTTACCTAGCTAAGCAGCCAAGAGAGAAAAGGGGAACAAGGCAGTGACACCCTACACAGCGAGTCTCATGACTTCCACTAGAAATGTACAAATATGGGAAGTCCTTAAGTTACCACTGTTCATTGGGGTAATACATACACATGAATGCATGTGTGCGCAAACACAAAGTAAACACAAGTGCAAACACACCCACATGCTCAAGTGGCAGGAATGTTAAGGCTGAGAAGTTTCAATATGTGCTGAAATTCTTTCAGTCACACTAATCTTATAAAAGTTACAGTACATGCAGTTGTAGGCCTCAGACTTCTGTCAGAGTGCTGGGGGGGGGGGGTGCACAACATAAAAGCCGACAAAGCTGCCTCTAAGAGGACAAAGACGCAGAAATGGCAATAGCAAAAGAGAGAACACACTGGGAGTGAAAAATCTGATGTACACAAAGCAAGTCCTCTGTCAAATTAACCTTGTTGTCTTATCTAGCAAGAAAGAATGTAAGGCAAAAGAGGATCTCAGGCCAAGGGGATGAAGACAAGATGTGCTAGAAGAAAGTTTGCTAGAAGAGCTATAGCAGAAGGTGCAACTCTTATCTGTTCAGCAAGCAAAACATCTTAACTAAGGCTATATAATTTCCAAAACCAGCTTTTGGTAGTGAAAGGATACACAAAAAACCAAGCAGTGAAGAACATGCCAATAGCTAGGAGAACCACTGTGAGATGAGGAAACACAGCTGGGTTCACAGGACTTGTGTATCTGGTCATTGCCTCCAACTCCTACGAAAAAAGAAAAACATGACAGAATTAGTTAAAATACAAATACTACTAACCCAATTCCAAGCAAATCTCAGAAGTACATACAAACCTCAAATGTTTATGGGGGATCACATTGTAAATATTTTTTTCTATAATTTTAAGAAATACATCCTCATCCTCATATGTACTCTTGAAATTAGACTACCTATTCACATCTTTATCCTGTATGAGAAATGCCACCCATTCTACAAGAGGATGCCAGCCACTCAGCCCCAGTTGTCCTTTCCACATCTCCATTAATATGCAACCTACTGGCCTAAGAACTAATCCACAGGAAGCCAGCCACCATCTCACCATCCTCCAAGATGCATGCTACCGCTTCTAAACAGAATGCCACTTGCAAACCTTTCTCTGTTCAGAGGACAGCGTCTTCTCTACAGGATGCTGGCCACACTTGGCGGTGTCCTTCTAACAGGGGGCATAGGGCAACTGTCATTCCCATTCATCCTCTTGAGGTTACGGCAATCACTCCCATACTTGCCTGACTTTTGCCAATGATGTTATCCACCTTTCATCATCTTCACTTCCCTCCCTTTCTTCTAGGGTATAACTCACTCTGTTCCCCATTTCTCCTTATGGAACCCTTTACTACATTTCTTTACCTTCCTCAGGTGCCACCACATGCAGTTTTTTCATCTCTTCAGGATATTATTCCACCTTTTCTTAGGTTCTGGAACAAACACACTACACACAAAGTTGAATGTTCACAGACTTCGTAAAAACCTACAAAATATACTAGTTGCTTCATTCTCAGAACTCCAGGCATGTTAACCAACCTGCAGTACAAACTCAGGAAAGTTAACCTATCTGTAGGAGCAGGATAAAATACATACCACGTCCGGAATCCTGGATCCCACAGACAAATATTGTACATCTATTGTATGTGAGCCCAGTCACATACAACTCTCAATCTACAGATCAGGATCTCAGAGAAGCAACATATTCTGTGCTACAGGATCTCGTCACATACTCTCCAAAGCAAGTATCTAGTGGTAAGAAGCAACATTAACAACACTGCTCACTTCTTAGCTCACTTCTTAATGTTTCAAAAATCAGTATTCATTCAGCTCTTTAAAATTACTTGAATACTAAATAGTGTAATTTGAAGTCTCAGTCGACCCTGCACTACTAATCTGCAGGCACAACCTCCTTTATATACTGGGACTCCAGAAACAGCCCTCTTTCTGTGCAGTCACCGACGTCTTTGCAATACCAGATCTTACAGTAATATGCCAGTAATAAATGTAATGATACTACATGCTAAATGACATAATTCAACATCTTTATGGTAAGAAAGCTCATCATAATGTCATATTATACATCTAAATCTCAATGTCAATACATAATTAGTTGTATTTTACTGATATCATCCACTCTACATTCTTAAAAACGTCTGACATCCACAATCAGATGCTGCAAACAAAGCGAAACTGCACTGGCATCTTTACATTCTGCATCTACTTTTACAGGCTGTGTCAGTACATCATGTGCTGCAATCTAGGAACTGAAGCACACTATGTGGACACTTACTAGCACTGGTAAATGGCACAAGTACCAGGTACAGAGCGGACATCAGTCATACTGCAAATACCAGACCTTGCCAAGACAATCTACACCAATACAATCTTAGCAACTGCAACAACTCAGACTCCATTAGATCTACACATTGAGATATACAGCACAACTCTGGTGTGCACTTTAATATATAGCACCAGTGAGAGCTGCTAATGACCTTCATCCAGAAGTCTTTATTATGGATAAATCATAACTTCTTGAAGTCTTACATCCCAATTATGCAGTTCCCATAATGGTTTAACATTGTTTGGCTGTACAAGATAAAAACTGTGAAAGTCATGTTTACATCCTCTCAGGGTTGTCTCTGCTCAGCAAGCTGAGCAACTACAGAGATAGTATAGACAAACATGGGAGTGCATTAGTCAACATCCTCCATACGGGGATGAAGGGAAACTTGTTGTTCTACTAAAGGCCTTCCTTGTTAACAACACCAGTAGTTTCAATGGATGATTTGTTGAGGAGTTTGACGTCCAGTTTAATGTCGGCCACTTAGGAGACTCACTGTAGACATACTTCATCCTGCATATTACCTTAATCTTCACTTCCATACAGTAAGACTAAAGTAAATTAACAGGTTGTGCTCTAGGGTAAAAAAAGTGGTACTTGTACCCACTGGACTGCAACTACCTGAAAACTAGAACCTGTCTAAGAGAAAGACAGCAGTGAATACACAGGAAGATTTATATTTAACATCACCTTCAATGCTGCTTCTACATTTCTTGCCTATTGCATATTGCAAGTAATATCAGACCGATGCAATGCTTCACAATGTTGACCAGCTTGTCAGCACAATCCTGGCACTGGTCCATCGTTACTCATTTTGGATGCTCCGACTTAAGGGTGATGATAAAGAAGCTACCAAGCAGCACTGTGGAGACCATCAATTAAAACAGGACCAGATAATGCCATTATGTTGCCTAAACATTTCTATAAACATTAAGAAACAGCATAGCATACTGTTTAAAAATCACCCCCTTATATGCATACAGTGGGACCCCAAGCAGCTCAGTTCCCTGTAATCATGGGTTGCACAAAACAAAGGACACCAGTCTCACTGGACCTGCTGGGGTAACAACCACATAAATTACTTGCATAAAATTAGACTGATGACTTTTGGTTAAGCAGTACAGAACAACAAATATCTGCAGAATGGAAAGCCTGCATGACTTCAACAACCAAAACAGACTACACATGATGCAGTAAATTCTTAAACTCCTGTATCATTAAAATTTACTGTAAATAACTGAAAGCACCAAGATAATGACAGCATTCACCCTGTTGTACGCCAAGTTTAGTCTGTTACGACAAAACATAGGCTCTGACACTGTGGAACTTTAGCAATTTGATCAAAAACAGAAAATGTGTGAAAGTACACCTGCTGGCAGTACGCTAGAGCAGTACTGTATCAAACCAGAGTGCCTCTAATCAACTGTTAGAAAGGCCAGGGATATCAATTTTATTATGCAGCTATCACAGCTGTTTAAATAAGACAGTTTCCCGAGCCCACATATCAAAAAAAGAAAAACAGGTCTGCTGCAGTCCAGAGAAAGCATAAATGTTGGTTCTTGTCTCAATATCTAGTGGAATGATATAGGTTAACCAAACAGTGGGAATTTTGCTTCTGTGGCATTGCATTTTTACAGTTATGTGTTTACCAAAATGTAGATTTTGAAGACCCACTCCAGACCTGCTAGCCAGCAGAACTGAAGAGCAAGATCTCAGTCAGCTCAACATCTAAAACTTTCTCAGGCTAGGTCTCCACTTTCTTACCCATAATGCTTTTCAACCTAAATTTCTTTTCAAAATCTTGGGTGTGCTGTTTAAATGCAAAGCACACCAAACAAACAAATGTTTTACTGAAAATCAACAGCCAATAAATCAGAAGGCTGGTAGGTTGAACAAGGATGGATACACTCATCCAGGTTTGTCATTGCATCAGAGTAGGGTTGCAACCTTTTCTAATGGCCAAAGTGGGACATTTTCGGGACACACATCAGATTTTACAGGCCGACACATACTCACGGTCAGTACAACGGTCAGTACAAAAGATAGAACTGAACTTTTTTCCCTAAATAAAAGCTTATTCTTGTAGCAGTTTAGTTGCTTATTATGTTTCTTGTAACATGTAGGTATTTTAGATACAGAAATAACTGCAACTATTACATAAAATATGGGACATAATTATGTCCTACAATCTCAGGACATTTGCCCTTTTTAATATTTTTTGTCAGGACACAACTGCCCAAAGAGCGAATGTCTCTCTCAAAGTGGGACAGGTGGTAACCCTACATCAGAGTACATAACTTCTAAATCTGGTCTTAGGAGGCTCGTCCTCATTAACCAACAGGAAAGATTCTCAAGCCTGTCTTCCTGGGTGGTTAACAAAGAAACATACTTTGAATGACTAGGACTGAGACCAGAGATCATATTCAGCTTACAGTGTCTTTCAAAAGTATAAGGGAAAAGACTGTGTAGCTGCTGAAAAAAATGTCATCTAAAGATGCATTTCTGAAAAAGGCCTGAAGGGTAATCACTGCTACGGCTGAATGTGCTGTAGGCACAGCAGATAATACTTTGTATTAAATTTTGCTATGAGGAATGCAAAATCAGTCCTGCTTGAGGGGGTAAGGAACCCAAATTTTAAATGAAAACGATAAAACAAATGAATGTAAGACTTCATTTACATTTTCAGTTCTCTCTCAATAGAATCAGAGGAAGCATAGTGGCACAATAGGTAGCACTGCCACAGTAAAAGATTTGCCAGTTCGGTTCTCAGCTGTGCTGCCTTTTGGGAATCATCTGCATGTTCGCCCTGTGCTTCCGTGCGTTTTCCTGGGGTGCATGCACATAGTCTAAAGGTATCAGGGCGAATGCCAATTCAAAGGCGGGAACTTTTTTACACACACACACACACACACACACACACACACACACACACACACACACACAAAAGGCATAAAGGTGAAATCTACTACATGGGTAGGGAGCTTGAAGCCACCACCGTAAGTGGACCCTGCATGTCTTGGGAATTTTTACTTGGTAAGACAGGGAATCATTCAAATCAATCATTCAGTTATGCTCACTGAACTTTAAGAGTATGGCAAAGGACCATCATACAACAGCTGGGATGAGGAACAATCTAAAAAATGTCTCCGTCATAAGACCAAGCACCATGAGGCAAAGTGCTGCTGTGACTGTCTGAGAATGAAGTGCAAAACTACAGTTGGTAAGGGAAGAAAACTATTACAGGGATGATGCACCCTGCAAGATAAAATGACCAAGGAGCACCTGATGAATTATTAAGAATTTGCGAATGCTCCATCTTGACTTTGGTATTCACTGCATTTCCCAGGAATTGGAAAAACTGAAGTACAGATTAGTGTTGCAACTAATATCAACGTACCAAAGAGTAAGTCATCCAGGTAACGAAACACCTCAACTACTAGATGCCTCTTGTTCACTACAACAATGGACATTATTTCTATGTGCCATGGGAGAAGAAGGGAGACTAATTAAAAAAAGTCTGAAACTTATATAAAAACACCAGCTCTTACCTAGGAACACAGACATCTTTGGGACTCTTTGACAATCTTTATGTGGACTGGTCCAAACAGCACATCCAGTCCATTTATACTCATCTGCAATGAGGAGAGTACATTATAGCCATCTGCAATATTTACCTGGGAACAAACTCAAAGGCTGCTTAGATCCAAGGATGGCCCATGGTCCTTTATCACATTGGGAACCAAGAGTTAACGTGCAATAACCACATTCTCTCTGGTCTGGTGGGACCTCATAGGTGACTTATGAGAATGACGTACAATACCTCTTTTGCTGCATTCTTCTGCTGGAATGGGAGGGTGGTCAATAGGAAGTGGGCTTGGACGGAGTCGGGTGTGGAAGAGAAAATGTACAGCCACTGGGTATTACTGTTCAAAATCCAACTGTGCTATGTGATGGCTAGCCAGACAGACAAGTGAAACAAAATGAAGTGTGTATATTATACACCACAAACACACGCATGAGAAATCACAACAATGTTACCCATTACCATTACAACATAAATGTGATAAGTGACTTCCTGTAGTGATAATTTCACTACAAGTTTAGCTTATTTGATGTTTTGTTAAATGCTCAAGATGAACTATACGCTAAAAAAAAAAAAATTGTGGTATGCCAGAAGGCTTGAGGTACACATTCCCATCCTCTATCTCTGCACTGCTTAAATAGTTTCTCCACCTCACAATTTCAACTGTAAGATGTCTTATATGCAACACAGTTGCAAAATGCTAGCATATAATGATAGCTGAAGTTTTCAAAGGAGACTGTCACTTCTGTTTGTGGTTTGCCTCAAGTACCTTCTGTAGTTCAGCACTTTTTTTTTTTTTTGATGAACCCTACCTAAAGGGCTATGAACACAAAGTAAAGTGGGACCTCGAGTGTGCTGGTCAACTGACTGATCCTGCATCCCCTACACTAGTATGTGTTTTGGCTTTTCCCGGTTAGGGGTAGCTACAGCGGATCACCGGTCTGCTAATGACCGGCAGTGGATTTTTAAGGTGTCGAGTTGCCAGCCCAGAGTACAACCTTCAAAGAGGGCACACCCACACAAGCACACACCTACCTGCATGTCTTTAACATTCACTCAACCGTGGGGAGGACATGCAGACTCCGGACAGAAGGCACTCCCACCAAGAATCGAGGCATCCCCCTACACTAACTCCCATTAATCTGTTTTGTTCATTACACTTTGCCCGACATCACAAAGAGACAGCCAGCCTGCCATTAAAATGCATTTATATTACAACTCCACTCTGTCCCTCTCCCAACACTCCTTTCTCTACCTGCCCCCCCATCTTTTAGAATACCTGCACAGTTTCCATTCTCATTCCTACAGTCCACTGGTTATCAAACAGTGAGAAACAACTCCATGGGAGGTACAAAGGTGTTTTACAGAAGGATTGTACAAAGGTGTTTTACAGAAGGATTGACACTGACCAAAAAGACTACAAAGCAACAAGGCACTGTTCCACAGCTTTATGGAAGACAGAGGACCACTTGAGGCAAGAACACACTCCAAATAATTCCATGACCAGCAAACTCCACTGCACAACAATGTTAAATATGTGGCCAGACTCTCTCTAAACGACTTGGTAGCCACAATATACAGAGTTTTGTATCTCTCCTGCCTTGTGGATTGTTCGGTGGGTTTGGCAATACTATGCAAAAGAAAAAATAAGATACAAAGAATACTACTGACATGTGGCAAGAATGGTTAAAGCAGCTGTGCATAAAAGAAATTGTACGTGATGAAACGTTAATGGTGCAAATAAATAACTGCTTGTGTTTCTGTCAGTGAGCATATGAGGAATGCTACAATCCAGGCCTGATCACGTGAACTACCATCCTAAGGGGAAATGGCATACATGTAACAATTGTTGTGTCATCTAATTATGACAGTAGTAATCGCTTTTGGAAGAGAGTATGCAGAGGGAGATTTTTGTAAGATTTTCATCTAAACAATGATCATCTATTATACTGTATTTCTTGACGGTAACTGGAAGGGCCCTTTAAAATGTCACCCTTTGCCTGCTCACCAAATACAAATAGTTATAATCGTGAAAGGGTTGCTGAACTCTGCAGACTGCTTTAATCAAGATGAAGGATTTTGGAGGTGCCTTGCTAGACAACTTTGGTGTTGGAAGACTTACAGACAATGTTTGTGTGGTCCCCTGATTCTAGCAAGCCACACAGAGTATGCAATATCCCTCAACTTGGGGTAACTGAAGCTTCCTAAAGAAACAGCTGCCTCTTTCCAACTTTTTTTTTGACTGCTACTTCGCCTGATTACATACTTAAGGTCAGATGTATGGAATTACAATTTTTCCGATAACTGCAATTTCCTATGGGGGGCAGAAAACAGAGGTATAGAAGCAACAGGTCAATGTGAAAGCAAGTGCACAATCAGTTGTATGCATCTGGGTAGGTAATGGAATTACTTGTGTATGGGTTTTCCTTTTAGTAATGGCAGGAAATGTCAGTTACTGTTTTGGGTCAAAGTGATATGCCACTCAAGTTGCTGGGAGAAATGTCTGTATGTGGGGAAAACATTTGACTCAAAACCGATACTCCACTTTTTTAAAACTAAATGGTGAATTTCAATGATGCATGTGCAACATGGGATACAAGAGACAGTGTGAGTTCAGACATTAAAGAAAATAGTGCATTTTCATTATGCAATATTCATAATTGTAAAGGAATAGGGCTTTTATAGTCTCTCCACATAGGACATGTTGTTTACACCCTGTATTTTCTTTGTGAGAAGCCTCTGAAGTTACGCTAGCTCTTTTAAGTGCCTAGTCAAGTACATGATAAATGGCACACTTTACTCAATTATTAGTTTAATGAGGGTCAAGTACAGTGGGACTATAACTTCCTTGGATCTGGATGTCATACTTTTACTTAGTTATATCACATAGGCTTCCTTACCCCTGTGGACACATCAGGCTACTATCAATTTGTGTACCTAGATCTCTCACCTCAGAGTCTACTCTTAGGGGTGCGATACTAATGTTGTAATTTGCAGGGGTATTTGACTTCCCAAAGGGTATGATAATGCCTTTTTTTGCATTTAGTTTTAGGCCATTGTTCTGGTACCAATCATCTGCCTGATCTAGACCCTCCTGAAAGATATCTACATCACTGGGGAATTCAGTAGTTTTCCCCAGCTTGCAGTCATCAGCAAACTTTGTTAAACAGAGGCCTTCCAAATTAGCCTCGACTTCAGAGAAGTACATTTTGAACAGGAGTGGTCCCAGCACTGAGCCTTTTGGCACACCACTAGTAACTAGCCTCTTGCTGGTTGTAGATTCACCCACTTTAAACCACATGTGCCCCGTCCATGAACCAACTGGCTATCCATCTGGTGACATACTGATTTATTCCCAGTTTTGTGAGTTTATTTATAATACCCGAATGGAGAATTGTGTCAAATGCCTTGGCCAGATCGAGGTAGGCAGTATGAACTGGTTTACCCTCATCCATGGCCTTAAGTGACTCTCAGAAAGAAATCCACCAAATTCAGTAGGCATGACCTGGCCTTGACAATGCCAGACTGACTTGGGTCCAGTGATTGGAGGTTTCCTATGTCATTAATTATCATGTCCACGATTATTCTTTCAATGGCCTTACATAACAGACTAGTCAAACTTATGGGTCTGTAATTTCCCAGTTCAGTACATGGTCCCTCCTTTATGCAGAAGGATGACAGTTGCTGTCATCCACTCTACATTCAGAGAGTGGACTAGTTTCTTGATTCACTTGTTTAGACTAATAATGGACTTTTTGCTCTGTTGTGAACATTCACCTCTTACTTCTCGACATGACTCTTTCTTTTGCTGTACAACCTATTAATACCAAGGTGGCTTGTTTTTTGTGGTCTGACCGGGCTTTATTTCAGTCTGGTACTGTTGTTTTTTAAATTTCTCCAAATCTTTTGGGTTTCTAATACCATGCTGGGAATCGACCCCATTCCCAAGTCAAAGTATGATTAAAGTTCATGAAATTAGTGTTGTTTCACTCTTTGAAGACAGCCAAAAGTGCTCTTTGCAACACCTGCAATGTGCCCAGTAATGACTCCTTCTGCAATTCGTTCAGAGTTGCATGTATTGGTAGCATATCCAAATAGGATTGTAGACTCCTTTTTACAAGACCAACTGCTCCTTCTACTATTGGAACTATATGGGTATCTTTCTTCCCCATTGCTCTTGTTTCTGTCTGCAAATCCTGATATTTATAACTTTGTCGCTCTGTACGCAAGACACTGTAGTCACCGGGTGTGGAGATTTCAATGATCAATGCTATTTTCTGTCTTCTTTTCTTGGAACACTAAATCCAGTTTACTACCATTTATCTTTTGAACTGTTGGTAATGGATGATCGCATGTATTGTGGACTTCATCGTTTTCTATGATGTGTTGTGGCTCATGTTTCCATTGTTTTTCAGCCACTTCAACACCATGTTTACACAATCTCCAGTGCAACAGCCTCGCCACATTATTATGCCTTTCAGTATACAGTCCTTCTACCATTAGTTTGTCGCAACCAGCAACAAGGTGTGCAACTGTTTTCCAAGTTTTACAAAACCTACATTTGGCCGTTTTTCCCCACATGTTCAGTGGACTTTGTAAACCAACATGCAAGTAGCCCACTATCTTTTGACACCAATAATCTTTCATCTCTTGGTTTGAATTTGCCTTTCCTTAATCATGTCTGCATTCGTTCCTGATCAACATGAGGTTCTTCCAAAAGTTTTCTATACTTAACTATATTTATGCATTTTCCACATTTCTTGCCTTCTTCATCTGGTCCTTCACCTTATATTCTTTCTTTTGTTTTTTGGCACATTCAGTTGCTGCCGGTTTTTTATCCACTTGCGGTTTGATTTCCATTTCTGCATGATGCCGATATGCTTCTGCTAGCCTAAGCAGGGAAGTCACCTTATCTCCTCACGTTTCAAAACTTTTACTACATTTGGGTCTTGTGAGGTCAGCAGATGTGTGTGTGTGTGTGTGTGTGTGTGTGTGTGTGTGTGTGTGTGTGTGTGTAGTCCCACAATTGCAAATCTGTACATGTAATCAATTTCAAGGAGGCCCATCCCTCCTTCGGGAAATGGGGAATATATAATCCTGGTATGCATTGATTTTTATAAATCATTCTGTGAGCATGAAGCATCCTTCTTGTCTTCCTATCGAATCTATCCAACGCGCTTTGGGGCCAATCACTCCAAAATTGTAAGTTAGCACAGGAAAAGCAAACTGGTTTATAGCTTGGATTTTGTTCTTGTCAATGCTGTTTTCAGGATTAATTTAAGTGTTCTAAAGTACTCCTTACTAAAGTTATATTTGTATTTGTTCAAGTTTTATTGTTGATCTTTCATCAATTCCCAAATATTTATACACTCCCTCTTGCTCAAGTTCTTTTAGATCACATTCTTGTCCCAAACTCATGTTGTTTTCTTGGTGCTGCAGTTTTCCTGCTTTAAAGGTTGCTTTTGCACATTTATCAAGACCAAATGACATTCTTATATATACTATCTAAAAAAGTTTTGACAACTTGCAATTGTACTTTTAGTTCCTCATTTGAAACTGTATAGCTCATCAGATATCAACAAAGAAAAGATGAGAAGTCTTTACACTGTTGTTTTCTAGGAGTCAAATTATAGCCATGGCCTAAGCTGTTAAGTAGACAGCTTAATGGGTTAAGGGCAAGGCAGAATAGGAGCTGTGACAAAGACTCACCCTGGAATACCCCCCCCCCTTGAATTTTTATCCCTGGAATAATAATTTTTACTTTATCATGGCTTAATTGCAAGGTGGTCTGCCACTGTTTCAGGGTCACTGTAATGAAGTCGATCAGTGTAGAGTGTAGCTTATACATTTTTAAGCACTCTTATCCATGAAAGTGGGATACCATCGAATGTTTTTTTGTAGTCAACCCATGCCATACTTAAATTCTTCCCCTTTTTACAGTTCTCCAATATGACTAACAGCAAATGATTCTTTGTTCCATATGACTTTCTTTTATTGCCTTTTTGTTCGATTACCATAATTGAGTTTTTCTTCTACATGACTATGACTCAGGCAGCATCAATTCCAGTGTATAGTTTATACATCATCAGGAGAGTTATTGGTCTATAAATTTTAAAGCAGCTTGCAGGTTCACTCTAAGTAGGAGCACTGCTTTCCTGTTAGCCAGGTTGGTGTCTGTTCAGGTTACACATTTAAGTAGTTCTTACACATGGCTAAATCTTCATGCAAAGATGTTAATACTTTTAACCAGAAGTTAGGTACTGCATCTGGGCCTAGGGTTTTCCAATTTGAGGTTTTCTTAACTATTTCAATCTCTCTGGTTGTTACTTCACTGCATTGCATATACTTTACCTTTATTAAACTTCTTATTCTTTCTTTTACTTCTTCTATCCATTTAGAATCTTTGTATGTTCCACAGGATCTTCATGGATACTTCTCCAAAATGTATCTATTTCTTCTTTTTTGGTAGTCTCAATTCCTTTTACCTTGTTTCCCAATTCTCTATAAAAATTTTTGGGTCATCAATAAATGTGCTTATTTTGTACTTTTCCCTCTTTATCAGTTATGAATTTAGCTGGACAGTAATACATCCTGTTTACTTCTGTTATATCTCATGGATTTCTAAGGACAGTCCTAATTATTGTGTTCATTTGTTTCATCAAACTTCTGACTTTTTGGGTTTTATTGACCTTCTGCAGTCTATTTCTTTCACTGATCTTAATCTATCTCTATTAAGTCAAGCAACTTTTTCTTCTAAACTGAGGGCACATTTTTTGTTTACTATTTCTTGCAGGCATTCTATAGAAAGTTATATTGCATCTTCCCATGGCACATTCTCTTCAATTCCCTCCTGTGCCATCCATTGCTCTGTCCTATGAGAACTCACCGGCCTATCACTCAACATTAACTGTGACACACTTCACAGTTTTCTGTTCCTTCCCTTGCTGCCCAGCTTCAAGTGAATGTTTATACTAGTTTCCTGTGGAACGCTCCAAAATATCGTCGTATGGCACCAAATTACTTTCCGTTCTACTGGTTTCCTCTTAATTTGGAGTTCCATTTTTCTATCCTTTTGTGGTGCTTGCTGAATTAGATTTTCTACACCGAATCCTTCATTTTGGAGGTACTCCATAACCTTAGTTTCTATTTCTTTAACTCCTCCATTACTGATCTCCATTTCTACTTGTCACCTTTGTCTTATTTTTTGTACTGCAAAGTCTTCCATGCCCGGATTCCTTTGCGGTATTTCTCTTCAAATATCTTCGTGCTGCTTTTTTTATACCGATTAGTTTTGCTTTCTTCTTTGCATAGATATTGCACCTTATTTTCTTCTTTGCATAGATATTGCACCATATTGATTAACTCGCTTTCCCTCTATGATATTTTTTTTTTACTGTGAAATTTTCCATGTCTGGATGCCTCTGCCTGTACATCTCTTCAAATATATTTGGGGTTGCCTTTTTTATGTTGATTAATTTGGCTTTCGCATAAATATTGCACCACATCAAATCTCTCTTTCTCATGTCCATATTTCTTTTTATACTTTTCAAAAATATCTAGGTTTTGTTGTTTATATTTTTGCACTTCCTCAGATGCTTCTTTTTCCAAACAGATCAAAGTTTCTTGGTCTATATATGTTTTTTCAAATAACTGTTGTATTAAATGACCACAAACTTTTATTTGAAGCTTCTGACAGTTTTTCTTGTGAAAGTATTTTTCTTTCCTCTAATTTGTCTTAATTGTTTGTATATCTTGTGTCTGGAAGTGTTGGGCTTTTAGCATAACAGTAACAATACATAATTTCTTTCTTATCCTCAACAGTCCACTCTATCATCTTTACGGCTATTCTTTGGCCAATCAGTTTTTGAGAGTTTTGTGGACTGCTACTTCCTTCGACAATGGGAGGGGAGGCATCCTCCCCCTGGGCTTGGGCTGACCCCACTGTAGGAGTGTTTCAGTATTTCGAAGATTCTACAATGTCATTTTTTTCCAGTTCTGGCACCAGTGTGCCTACCAGGATTGGGACCCAGCTATCTTTTTTTTATTTTTTGACCTACTTCTGTCCATGATTTTTATATATATATATATATATATATATATATATATATATATATATATATGCATACACACATTATGCACACACACACAGTCTATATATCAGTGTCACCTTGGAGATATTTTAGAAAACAGAGTCCACCTCATGAAGGTACTCACCAAGACTTGAGGATTAGTTCAATTTCAGCACTACTACTCTCCTTTGCTTGCTGACTTTTTTTCTCTCCATTCAGACACCCCCCCCCCCGGCCTCTTTCTATGTGGTTGTTTATATATGATCAAACAGGGCTTTTGTGCACATCTCTTAACAGATTTCTGTGTTTTCAGGATTTGGGGAGCTTGTAAACTAGCTATGCCATCCCTTAATAGAAGGTAATTTAACTTAGAGAAGTTAAGGTTTTGGGGTTAGCGGGGGGACTACTTTAACTTCAAGGGAGACCGCTTTGCGATTGGATCTTACCAGTAAGGAAATCACACTAGGGGCTGCAGCAATCTCCCATGTTTGCGAGTACCAGATCTAGGACTGCAGACAAGCTGCACCAGGGCATTTGAATTTACAAAGTCATGCAATCTTTGGGCCTGCAGGTTAGGGTCGTGTATGCCTCCCAATTAATGGAGAGCTAGTTAAATTCACCCCAGAGTATGGTATTGGGGTGGATGAGTGATTCTAGTAACCTCAGGTATGATGTGTGGGTTTCCTGGTTCATGGTGGGGGACCTGTAGTTAGCTGGACATGGGAGTAGCTCAGGCATGTCATATCGTTTGACCAGCCTTGAGGTGTGCTTATCTTTTATGTGAACAGATGCATCTCCACCTTTTGCTCTTTCATGTACAATAGGTGGCTGGAACATATGGAAAGAGTTACAGCCAAATACTGCCACAGTGCTTTCTGGGACTTTGAATCATGTTTCAGTAACTGCACAGATGTCAGCAGGGTGAGGAGATCTTCCAGGGAGTGCAGTTTCTTGTTTAGACTCCTAGCATTCAGCATTAACACCTTTAGCTAGTCCTGAGTAGCCTTTGTAACATTGAAAGGTTTGCCTGTTTGGCAATGCCTAAAAAACTCACTACAGGGAGTGGATAATGTTTTGGCCAATATTCGAAAGCCTAGAGGTGACAGGTGAAGACCATCCCTGGTAAAGCAGCATGGCCTGTCAGCCATGTCTTTCCAGGCTGACAAGTATTGGACCCCTTTGGAATGACACCAGTGGCTAAGCCAACTGTTATAGTCGATAATTAGCTGGAACTGTGCCATCACCCTTGGAAACTGCAGAATGCTGCTCAAGGATAGGCTCATACCTGCCTGTGACACACACTCAGAGCTCAATCATATTTCTCTTCATATAGTGCAAGAAGGCATGTCTCAGGTCATTCACACCCACATGGACTATGACTGAATCATACTGGCACTTGCAAGCAAGTGACCTGAGTGTTTGCTTGATCTGGTGAATCCTTGCCCCTGACAGACAACTAACTGCAACTTTCCCCTTATCCAGCCTGGTAACAGGAACATCAGTGCGTCTCACAGTGAAGTCTCCTATGACCAGAATACTGGGTTGTGGAGCGTTTCACCTTATGGGCTTGGTAGCTGATACATAATGAGATGTGGCTTTACATGTGATGGGAATTGTCTTGCTTGTGTACATAGAGTTTCAAAGGACTGCAATTGAGAGGTCGTTGAGGTACGGGCAAGTTAAATGTCGGCATCTCCACATATGTGGGTCTGTGTGTGTGGTCCTTTGCAGATGTGGTGAATGATGTGCGTGAGTCGCCGACAGCCTGTTTGTTGCTTTTTGTGTCTGTATGTGAGAGTTTAACCTTGGGTGTCAGTGTGTAACTACATTTCTTACATACATTTGTCTGTGCCAAGGTGAAGCTATTTTTGGTCTTGGCTAGAGTTTCAGTATATGACATTTAGAGACAGGTGGCAACGTAGGTGATTCAGATACATCTCAGATCTGAAAAGAAGTCTCAGGTGTGAAGTTGACAATTTATTTGCAAGGATACCAACAATGTCAGTTGGGTCAGAAGAGGAGGCCCCATTATGAATAAACTGTGAATAACGCAGGGATTTAAGTTCTCTAAAATAGCTAAGGAAGGAATTATAATCATCTTTGGCTTCAGAGGCCAGCTTAAGTTTATAAGTTACTTTAGTGAACTTCACAGTAGTCTTTTCTTTTTTTTTTTGTAACCTCTTTATTAATATTATTGACAAGATGGGTTTTGGATCTTTAATTGTATAGTTTAGTTTATTTACTGAAGCAGACCAGTAGGACGATTTGTGCCAGAATTTCTTGGGATAGTTGGTTCTGGTAGGGACTGCTAGTTTTATGCATTTTTCTAAAAGGGTGTAAAATTCCTTAATAAAGCTTCTGCTTTATCAAGTTCTGGAGAGTTACAAACGAATTTTGATATTTCATTGTATAACGGATGGAGGTTGGCATGTTTGTAGTCTTTAAATACAGTATAGTTGGCTGTAAGAGCTTTTGGAGTTTGAAGGAAAAGGTCACAGTTTATCAACATACTTCACTGAGGAAAGAGATACTAGAGGATTAGTTTTAGAGCCAGTCATATTTATAAGATAAAGTCAAGCCTGCTCCATCCTCTAGTAGGTTTACTTATAAAGCTCCTCAACATAATTTTTTCTTTATTATATTTAGGAATTTTGGGGGATATCCTACCTTGGAGGCATATATGTCCCAATCTACTCAAGGATATTTCAGGGACTGGCAAACTACATCAAGACAGGATTAGTTCAATTAAACACATGCTTGCATTGTGAAGAGAAAGGAGCCAGCCACAGGTAATTACTGCAGAATGCAGAAGTCCACTGGCTATCCAGAGGTAAAGTGTTAACCTAGCTCTTTGGATTGCAAGATGAAGTGGCTCTTTTTTTGGCTAACATTTTCCTTATTGACAGTAAGCTGTTTGCTAGGACACCTGGAAGACGCATCTAAAATAATGCTTTTAAACACCTTGCTGCATGGCTGCGATACTAACATAACAGTAAGGAGAAGATAAGATAAGTTTTCACAAAGTCCATCAGAGGCCTTTAAGAGTGCAGTATGGTCTCATTTGCCCACAATGATGGATTTCATCCAAAGGCAGGGTTGAGAGTCTCTGATGTTGAATTGTATATACACGTAGACTAAACGAACAGTCAAAGAAACAACTTCCTGAACATCAGGGCAACAAAAGGTAACAGACGGGAATGGAATCCTTTTAATTTTTAAGCCAATACCTACAGGTGACTTCCAGTTACACCAAGAAAGCCTTACATCTACAGACACAACACATGAAGACCTATAGAAGGTTGCCACTTAGGTTTTGGCAGTCCCTGGGACAGGACTCCAGATAATAACACCACCTAGCAATTGCAAACTTCTTCTTCACTGTCTCAAACCACTTTTCGAAAAAAAAGAAAAGTGGGTTCTCGTTTTTACCTGCTAGCAAGCAAAGTGCAGGTCACAGCAAAAGACTGAAGATCTGTATCATATTCAGCAACTGACTGCAAAGAAATGGACACAAAGGCTCTCCTGAGTTGACAAAAATCAAAACATCTTAAAGAGTAAAAATGAGTTAGTGCAAGAAATCTGGACAAAGCCCTATATAAGGCGGAGGGAAATGCCCAAAAATAAGCACATATTTTTTTTAAATATTGCTCTTATAAACTTATAAAGTGAGTAACAGGGTTTGTTTTAACATATATTTTCTGAAGGATTTGAAGTCTGAAACTCAAATGTATGTCATTGTTTGGTGACGTCAATCCTCAGATCTTCCCAGTGATTTGCCAGAAAAAATCTGCTCAGCTGAGAGATATGACACTTGTTTGATGTTCAGAATTTAAACCTGAAATGACTACACAGCATAGACGTCTGCCCACTGCTACAGTTAAAACTTTCGAGCTTGGTTCTTGCACAATTAGTTCATGCTACTCTGGACAAGTGTACTAGACAATGAAGGTGGGTTTTAGTAACAGCCTTCTTGTTTTGTTGCATTGCTGGTTTATGCAATTTTTTTCTCTAAACTAATTTACAAGATGCTGGTTAGGTTACATATTATAGTAACAGTACTCTGTACAGATCTGAAGGCCACACAAGGAAAAGATCATCAGGCTGATGAAATGAGTCAAGAGAAAATCCACATGAATGTGTAGAATGAATAGCAAAGCATATGACTAGGCACTACAAGTGATGGATGATCTTAACAGAGGACAATGGAGATGGGATATGGGACATGACATGGATGCCGGACATCATGTCATGAAAATGTGAGCGAGTCGAATGGACAAGAAGTACAGACAGAGGAGGATGGGTAGAGAGCACCTGCTTCCTGGAACTACAAACTATTTCACAAAGCGGGTTCCGGACCTATAAAATGGACTATAAGCAGGGGTGGTCAGCCCCCCCCCCCTCCAAGTACCCAACTGATTAACATTCCATGCACAGTGGAATATTGAGCTCTTACACACATACGGTAGTGAATATCACAGGTAATCACACAAACCTCTCTGCGATTATTTAATGACGGTTCAGAAAAACGAACACAAATGTCTGTACCTCACATCGTTAAGCATTACAACTAACATTTAAAACATGCAAAAATTAAAAAAGAACTTATTACACGTGTAATGAGGTATCTGTCAAAATGTGTTGTATAAGAAACAAAAGCTCATTTACTAAATGAAGATGATGCTGATCAAATTGCTACCCATTTTCCTTTCGAATTTCATACTAAAGATGACAAAATATTGCAAAATAAACAGAAAAAAGCAAAGACAAATATGCAAACAGCAAAAGCTAGACTGCAATCTCTGGAGTGAACAAATGCTAGAGAACAAAAATATCTAAAACAAGAGGTACCATCGAGAATAAAAAGCTAAACTTAAAAGCTGCATCCACCAAGAAAAATAATTTAGTAATGATAGAAGAAAAAATTTCTCCAACCTAAGAATTATGGTAAAGGACAGGATTTAAAAGAAGTGGTCATAAACCTGCTCCAAGACATCTGAATATCATATTAAAGCAAGTGCTGAACCGTGAAGAGTGTGTGCATTAACTTGCACTCTAATACAAAGAATAAAATTTATTACAAAATGAAGTGGTCATAAACCTGCTCCAAGACATCTGAATATCATATTAAAGCAAGTGCTAAACCGTGAAGAGTGTGTGCATTAACTTGTACTCTAATACAAAGAATAAAATTTATTACAAAATTATACCAGGTCTACTATGAGTCAAGTACACAAGTCCAACAAACTTTAAAACTGAAAGAAATTTTGAGAACAATAAAATTCAAGATCATTTTTAAATTCACCCTGGGGATCACGTCAGTCGCCCTGGTAGACAGGGGTCCAGGGAAGTAAATAGTGTGGGAAGAAATAACCAGGGAATTGTTATGGCTAGGCTTGTATAGGGCCTAGGGCCGATAGCCTAGTACTAACCTATGAACCTAAATGAGCTTTTCAGGACTTGTGGTTAACTGCAGAAAGAACCATATTTGGCATTTTCAAGTTTGAACCATGAATGAAGTACAGACTCAAGTTTACTAGCTGGGCATCTCGCCTAGAAAAAATATAAAAACATGTGACCATCATAGTTAAAATGTGAAATAAGTCTCTGAAGGGACAGGGAAATGAGTTAGCAGACCCTTTGTGGTTATTTTTTAAAGCATTTTTCAACTAAATGGTTTATAAGACTGGAGGAAGCTAGGAAATCCAGGCCAATAAGTTGACTATCGCAGGACCGTACCCAACTGCGCACGTGGACCATAAGACACCCAGACATAGACAAATAAGCAGAAAAACTTACAAAGTTATTGCCACCCATTTCAGAGCACTTCTAGCTCCCCACCAATATATGCAAGATTATGGAGAAGGTAGTGGTGAATGGCATTTAAAGGTTCTAATGATACTTCATGATTAAATAAATTTGTTTTTTGCCAAAAAAATAAACACATTATTTATGCAGTGAATACACATTTGCAGCTGGATGTTTTACAGACACAGGTCTTTTAGGTATCTTCAATTATATCATACGTTGCTTCATAAAAGCTTTAAGAATGTCAGTAATATGATTAAGTAGCTGTCAATCTAGCTTGAAGGAAAGCAACAATGTACTGACCAAGATAGCTAAAGAAGTAGGACATTTACTTGTTTAACATTCATACCACAAATACAAGCAGCAACTAATGTTATGCTATTTTACACACATACATAGTAAAGATTTCCATTTGCACAGGGAACAGTAAGAGATGTAATAACATGAAAAAAAGTTGTAGAATGTAATGATAAGAGGAAAGGGGGCTAAATGAGAAATAAAATAAGGCAGAACAGGGTACATAAACAGAACAAAGGTGCAAGAAGGGGAGGTAGAATGGGAGAGAAATGATATGTGTTAGATTTTATGAATATAAATCTGAAATTAATTATGTTGTAAATATGCTGAAAGAAAAGGCTTGCTTAAATGCAGAAACAAAGTTTAAGTAATATGTGATCAGCAGTCATACTAAATGACCATGGCTTGGAAAAGGAATCTGCTGAATGGACATTTTCCCCTTACAGACTCAAAGCAGGATGTATGCAAGAGCAAAAATACAAAATCTGCTTTTAAAGAATGGACATTTTTCCCTTACAGACTCAAAGCAGGATGTATGCAAGAACAAAAATGCAAAATCTGCTTTTAAAGAACAATGGCATGCTATTCTGCATGGAAAAACAGGATAACAGATGTTTTTTATACAAAGATCCAAATAAAATACAGGATGTTCACACTGTCAGAAAAGCTGATCTCTGACAATGTGTTTTCTCAAAAATATGTTTTTCTTCATAAAACAGGATATGCTTATCAGCATTGACATAAGAACACATGTTTCTATACACAGATTCAAATAGAATACAGGACAATGTGTTTCCTCAAAAATATGTTTTTCTACATGGACATCAGGACACTGTTACAGGATATTCACACTGTCAGAAAAGCTGGTCTCTTACAAGACATTGTTAAACAAGGAAGTTTAGTATTGTTTCTACAGGATAAGCAATTCTCCAAAACATGTTCAAAAACTGTATATAAAGAGCTGTATAAATCCAGTTGTTAGAGAGGTTTGGTAGGGACACAAGTCCCAAGGTAAATGTTATATCTCTCACATCATCTGTACTATATGAGAAGTAAAGTTGGAACAGTACTTTTAAAGCTGCAACGTTTGTCCAGTTTTATTTATTATAAAAGTTATTGGTTACTGCTCTTAAAGACAAGTGCTGCAAAGTATATTCTCTCATCAGTGTATATTCTGCAAGTTTCTGTATGCAACAGACTGTGAATGCAAATATAACTAGACTTTGAATTTTAGCAAGAATCCATCCAGGCAAGAAGCAAGAAGCAAGTAAGAGCCATATAATATATTTTTTCAATGGCGAGGCAGCTGAGTGACTAGCACCATATAATTTTTTCAATGGCAAGCTAGCCTGCATTTGAACCTACAATCTGCATTCAACCACTGGAGGAGTGATGGTAAGCCCTGCAGAGGGTCACTTCAGTTAAATTGCAGTAACTAACATTTGTACGTATGTGTAAATCCTAAACAGAAGTATTCCAGTTTATGCAGCTTGCAGTAGTAAAGTTTTATAGACGTCTACAATCCGGAGTGAGACTAGTTCAAGAAATTCGCAGTGCCATAAATTCTTCAAGAAAAGGGGGATATCCACTAGCCCATCAGTCCACTGCCTGCTGTGCTTTCCCAGCTTCTCAAGTGACTTTGAAAAATTTCCAGCCATCTGCAATAGCAGCCTGATCACCTGTTTTCTTGCTAACTGGTAAGACTTTTTTCTGTGTCACATATTTAGTGTGGATGATGTTAAAACAGTTTGTATATTCTTAAGAGAGTTTTATATTCTTAAGACAGTTTGTATATTATTATATAGTTTCTGTATTCCTAGACAGGTTGTATATTACTAGATAGTATGGATATTATTTATAATTCATGCAGGAGTAAACCAAACTTTAGTAAATTGCTATGTTGGTATACACAGCACATTAGTAAATGTAAAACCTTATTAGGGCAGGTTCATAGTAAGGCATTATGCAAATGTATTACAATGTTTGGCTGGTATCTCAAAGAAAACCATGTGAAATATGACAAATGTTTATTGTGTGCTTCAACAAAAACTGCATTTTGTGTATTATGCTATAAAATAATATTGCATCATATTGCTAAAAAATAGACTGTAAAGACAGATCTGAAGAATTAACTAAGGGTAAAGTGTTTCCATTACATTCTGATGTTGAACAGTTATGTCCTGTCACCACATATGAGTCAAATCAGTTACTGATAGAACTCCTAGTACATTTTGTTACAAAGGAATGTAGTAAACTTCTAAAAGACAGACACAATGAGTTCAGGAAGCTTAGACAAGTTATACATACATCTTTTCAAAAGTGTATAGGAGTTTCAAATTCAGCAGAACAGCTTACTAAAGAATGTCAGAAAGACCATACAACATTCCAGAAAATTCAACAGAAGTTGCAGGATAAAGGAAATAAATTAGCTGAACTGACAAAGACTAAAAACTTCCTACATACACAGTTAATCTGTGAAAAAGAAATTTATTTTATAATATGTTTATGTTTTGAAAATGGTTAAATATACATGGTTGGATGGTAGGATCTGATGTCTGGACAAATCATTCTTACTTTCATTCAGTTAAAGCAAGACATCTATCAGTACTACAGTAAAGTAAAGCATATGAATGCCATTCATTAGCACAGTTAAAAGGTAAACAAAACTGTTCTAGTGTATAAAAATTAAATAAAAATAGTTAATAAGAATAAAGATTTAAAGTCACAAGACTGACATGCTTGTATAAAGATATACAGATACAAGACAGACATGCATGTATGTTCTTTTCATCTAGAGTACATCTGTTACAATACACAAGAATAACAGTCAGACAACAGCAAATATAAATAATATAAATATAAATGTGTTGGTTAAACTAATATCTATTTTGTTTTTTACAATTTGTTTATAATTATATAGTAACACCAAACAGTTAAAGTTCTGAATTTTAAAAATAAAATCACAGATGGCATTAGTCAAACAGTTTTGTAAAATTAGTTGCATGTCAGTTTATTAGTTAAATAATTAAAAAAAACATTACTGAAATCCATGTAAGGTAATTGTAAAATTATGTCTATTTATGTAGTATAAATGCATAGTTATGCAAATCAAAATCACATTAAAGGAAAAATGCTAAAAGAATTAACTATAGTTTACAGAGTATGAAATGTGAGCTCAGACCTTCCTAGACTGGATGAATAGTTACAGGAAATGCTGGAAAGATAAGATAAACAACAAGACTGATTGCCAGATAAGTAGCTTGAGTTTTTCTAAAGCATCATTGTTATTAAAACATAATTGTTAAAATGTTTACAGGCAACACTATTTAGTAATTGTCATAAAATGTCACAGTTGTCCATTGATGTCACTGTTTAGTAATTGTCATAAAATGTCACAGTTGTCCATTGATGTCACTGATAATCTGTTTGCAAGTAAATGTTAAAAGAGAAGAAAAAACCTCAGTTGCATCAAGTACAGCCAGCAAATGGGCTACAGTATACATACAGTTCAAAACAATTGTGCAGGAGGGTGTAAATGCCTACTAGTGGCAGTGAACAGCAAAAGCTTTATAAAAAATTATCAAAATCAGACAAAAGTCCATAATTTAATAAAATAAATGTGTGGCCAGAGTGTTGGGCTGACATGCATTCTGTTCTCACAGCATAAAGCAGGTAAACAGTGCTGAAGTACTACGGGGGAGGGGTACTTTCTCAGTTTTACACTGACTGTATAAGCAGCACTGCACAAGGGTTTGAAATAAAGCTATAGAAAAAATAAACAAGGGTCTAAAATAAAGCTACATAAAAATAAATAATAAGGGTCTAAAATAAAGCTACAGGAAAAAATATTTCATTCCTTCTTGACAATACTCTTATGAGAGGAAAAAACAGGTATTAGTGTATTAGAAATACTGGTAAACTGGATTAAACCTGACAGGATAAGATATTTTACAAGTTGTTAATAGCTATCATAATGGTTAAACAAGAGATGATTTAAAATTGTTTTATTAAAGCTATACAAGAGAGAATAAAGATATGCAAAATGCATAAATGTTTCTAATAGCAAGAATGGTCACTATTTTTAATGTGTTTTTGGCAAAACAATGTTGGTATAAAAAAAACATCAATGTTTCTAATTGCTGAGTATGTAGTTTAAAATAACAGGACATATGGATTTGGTGTCAATTCCACTAGATATTTCTAAAGAGACAAACATTTTCCAAGATTTTGCTTAATATTAATGTTATTAAATTTGTAAGATTAGAGTAAATGTACTTTATAGTCATTGTATGTACAAATGCAGAAGAATTCAGTACAAATTAAATAAATGTCTAGTAATAAATATGTGTGAAAAAAACATGTTTTAAAAAAAGTGGGTCCAGTATACCTAGTAAATTGAAATGCATGAACAGCAAACAGTCTATGTAAATAC
The DNA here is from genome assembly GCF_019279795.1 of Protopterus annectens. NCBI lineage: Eukaryota > Metazoa > Chordata > Ceratodontiformes > Protopteridae > Protopterus > Protopterus annectens. Next base: position 1,397,290,348 of record NC_056732.1, on the reverse strand, counting down.
ATACTGTACAGAATACATTGTAGCAGTTCAAAGACATGACCACAATGTTATGATTAAAATGACATTGAAATTGTGTGTTTTCAGTAGTGTATAAATGCTTGCAGTAGCATGTAGTTATTGTCTCATAGTTAATTCAACAGCTGCAAAGAGTTAATGAAACAGTTCTAAGTCATAAATTAAATTCTGTGATTGCAAAAGAATAAACTGATCAAGTAAAATTAAAGCAGACACAGCTCATAACTGACAAAATATTTTCACAGAATGGTCTACAAAAGAAAAAGTTTGAAATACATTCAGTTTGGTAGTAATACTTAATATCATTGTATTAACTATGTAAAATTGCATTTTGACTTGTATCAAAGAAGACTAAAGGGTTTGTTTCTTAATGTGTTTTCTATATAAAATGTTTTGAGTATGTTTAAAAACAGAGGGAATTGTTAGATTTTATGAATATAAATCTGAAATTAATTATGTTGTAAATATGCTGAAAGAAAAGGCTTGCTTAAATGCAGAAACAAAGTTTAAGTAATATGTGATCAGCAGTCATACTAAATGACCATGGCTTGGAAAAGGAATCTGCTGAATGGACATTTTCCCCTTACAGACTCAAAGCAGGATGTATGCAAGAGCAAAAATACAAAATCTGCTTTTAAAGAATGGACATTTTTCCCTTACAGACTCAAAGCAGGATGTATGCAAGAACAAAATGCAAAATCTGCTTTTAAAGAACAATGGCATGCTATTCTGCATGGAAAAACAGGATAACAGATGTTTTTTATACAAAGATCCAAATAAAATACAGGATGTTCACACTGTCAGAAAAGCTGATCTCTGACAATGTGTTTTCTCAAAAATATGTTTTTCTTCATAAAACAGGATATGCTTATCAGCATTGACATAAGAACACATGTTTCTATACACAGATTCAAATAGAATACAGGACAATGTGTTTCCTCAAAAATATGTTTTTCTACATGGACATCAGGACACTGTTACAGGATATTCACACTGTCAGAAAAGCTGGTCTCTTACAAGACATTGTTAAACAAGGAAGTTTAGTATTGTTTCTACAGGATAAGCAATTCTCCAAAATATGTTCAAAAACTGTATATAAAGAGCTGTATAAATCCAGTTGTTTGGTAGGGACACAAGTCCCAAGGTAAATGTTATATCTCTCACATCATCTGTACTATATGAGAAGTAAAGTTGGAACAGTACTTTTAAGCTGCAACGTTTGTCCAGTTTTATTTATTATAAAAGTTATTGGTTACTGCTCTTAAAGACAAGTGCTGCAAAGTATATTCTCTCATCAGTGTATATTCTGCAAGTTTCTGTATGCAACAGACTGTGAATGCAAATATAGCTAGACATTGAATTTTAGCAAGAATCCAGCCAGCAAGACTGAGTGTCATAAGAACAATGCAGATCCATCACTCCAAGCAAGTAAGCAAAGTAAATTTCAAAATATTTTTTCATTATGCAGTGGATAAGACACAGGAGGGGGCCTGGACAACCCTAGGAAAGGAGAAAGGAAAACAAAGTGTGTAAGACAAGTATAGTGGCATTATCTTACTGTGAATGTTTAAGGTTAAAATTACTCTGGAGTAGTGTGGAACCGCAAGCAGATTTTGAGGTGGACTGTGATTAGCCAGGGGATATTCAGCTAGAGCGCCATTTGTGTGCTTAGTGTTTCAGTGGTAACATTTGAAATGTTGGGAACTGCTGCAGAGAGTCCCGAAACATGGAAAGGTAATGGCAGAAAGACTGGACTTGTACTTACCAGGTCTGCGATACCATTTCTCGGAATATTCCCTTTTCTCCGAGGTATAGCAAAATCTGCAGTCTATTTCTTTCACTGATCTTAATCTATCTCTATTAAGTCAAGCAACTTTTTCTTCTAAACTGAGGGCACATTTTTTGTTTACTATTTCTTGCAGGCATTCTATAGAAAGTTATATTGCATCTTCCCATGGCACATTCTCTTCAATTCCCTCCTGTGCCATCCATTGCTCTGTCCTATGAGAACTCACCGGCCTATCACTCAACATTAACTGTGACACACTTCACAGTTTTCTGTTCCTTCCCTTGCTGCCCAGCTTCAAGTGAATGTTTATACTAGTTTCCTGTGGAACGCTCCAAAATATCGTCGTATGGCACCAAATTACTTTCCGTTCTACTGGTTTCCCCTTAATTTGGAGTTCCATTGTTCTATCCTTTTGTGGTGCTTGCTGAATTAGATTTTCTACACCGAATCCTTCATTTTGGAGGTACTCCATAACCTTAGTTTCTATTTCTTTAACTCCTCCATTACTGATCTCCATTTCTACTTGTCACCTTTGTCTTATTTTTTGTACTGCAAAGTCTTCCATGCCCGGATTCCTTTGCCGGTATTTCTCTTCAAATATCTTCGGTGCTGCTTTTTTTATACCGATTAGTTTTGCTTTCTTCTTTGCATAGATATTGCACCTTATTTTCTTCTTTGCATAGATATTGCACCATATTGATTAACTCGCTTTCCCTCTATGATATTTTTTTTTTACTGTGAAATTTTCCATGTCTGGATGCCTCTGCCTGTACATCTCTTCAAATATATTTGGGGTTGCCTTTTTTATGTTGATTAATTTGGCTTTCGCATAAATATTGCACCACATCAAATCTCTCTTTCTCATGTCCATATTTCTTTTTATACTTTTCAAAAATATCTAGGTTTTGTTGTTTATATTTTTGCACTTCCTCAGATGCTTCTTTTTCCAAACAGATCAAAGTTTCTTGGTCTATATATGTTTTTTCAAATAACTGTTGTATTAAATGACCACAAACTTTTATTTGAAGCTTCTGACAGTTTTTCTTGTGAAAGTATTTTTCTTTCCTCTAATTTGTCTTAATTGTTTGTATATCTTGTGTCTGGAAATGTTGGGCTTTTAGCATAACAGTAACAATACATAATTTCTTTCTTATCCTCAACAGTCCACTCTATCATCTTTACGGCTATTCTTTGGCCAATCAGTTTTTGAGAGTTTTGTGGACTGCTACTTCCTTCGACAATGGGAGGGGAGGCATCCTCCCCCTGGGCTTGGGCTGACCCCACTGTAGGAGTGTTTCAGTATTTCGAAGATTCTACAATGTCATTTTTTTCCAGTTCTGGCACCAGTGTGCCTACCAGGATTGGGACCCAGCTATCTTTTTTTTATTTTTTGACCTACTTCTGTCCATGATTTTTATATATATATATATATATATATATATATACATACACACATTATGCACACACACACAGTCTATATATCAGTGTCACCTTGGAGATATTTTAGAGAAAACAGAGTCCACCTCATGAAGGTACTCACCAAGACTTGAGGATTAGTTCAATTTCAGCACTACTACTCTCCTTTGCTTGCTGACTTTTTTTCTCTCCATTCAGACACCCCCCCCCCCGGCCTCTTTCTATGTGGTTGTTTATATATGATCAAACAGGGCTTTTGTGCACATCTCTTAACAGATTTCTGTGTTTTCAGGATTTGGGGAGCTTGTAAACTAGCTATGCCATCCCTTAATAGAAGGTAATTTAACTTAGAGAAGTTAAGGTTTTGGGGTTAGCGGGGGGACTACTTTAACTTCAAGGGAGACCGCTTTGCGATTGGATCTTACCAGTAAGGAAATCACACTAGGGGCTGCAGCAATCTCCCATGTTTGCGAGTACCAGATCTAGGACTGCAGACAAGCTGCACCAGGGCATTTGAATTTACAAAGTCATGCAATCTTTGGGCCTGCAGGTTAGGGTCGTGTATGCCTCCCAATTAATGGAGAGCTAGTTAAATTCACCCCAGAGTATGGTATTGGGGTGGATGAGTGATTCTAGTAACCTCAGGTATGATGTGTGGGTTTCCTGGTTCATGGTGGGGGACCTGTAGTTAGCTGGACATGGAGTAGCTCAGGCATGTCATATCGTTTGACCAGCCTTGAGGTGTGCTTATCTTTTATGTGAACAGATGCATCTCCACCTTTTGCTCTTTCATGTACAATAGGTGGCTGGAACATATGGAAAGAGTTACAGCCAAATACTGCCACAGTGCTTTCTGGGACTTTGAATCATGTTTCAGTAACTGCACAGATGTCAGCAGGGTGAGGAGATCTTCCAGGGAGTGCAGTTTCTTGTTTAGACTCCTAGCATTCAGCATTAACACCTTTAGCTAGTCCTGAGTAGCCTTTGTAACATTGAAAGGTTTGCCTGTTTGGCAATGCCTAAAAAACTCACTACAGGGAGTGGATAATGTTTTGGCCAATATTCGAAAGCCTAGAGGTGACAGGTGAAGACCATCCCTGGTAAAGCAGCATGGCCTGTCAGCCATGTCTTTCCAGGCTGACAAGTATTGGACCCCTTTGGAATGACACCAGTGGCTAAGCCAACTGTTATAGTCGATAATTAGCTGGAACTGTGCCATCACCCTTGGAAACTGCAGAATGCTGCTCAAGGATAGGCTCATACCTGCCTGTGACACACACTCAGAGCTCAATCATATTTCTCTTCATATAGTGCAAGAAGGCATGTCTCAGGTCATTCACACCCACATGGACTATGACTGAATCATACTGGCACTTGCAAGCAAGTGACCTGAGTGTTTGCTTGATCTGGTGAATCCTTGCCCCTGACAGACAACTAACTGCAACTTTCCCTTATCCAGCCTGGTAACAGGAACATCAGTGTCTCACAGTGAAGTCTCCTATGACCAGAATACTGGGTTGTGGAGCGTTTCACCTTATGGGCTTGGTAGCTGATACATAATGAGATGTGGCTTTACATGTGATGGGAATTGTCTTGCTTGTGTACATAGAGTTTCAAAGGACTGCAATTGAGAGGTCTTTGAGGTACGGGCAAGTTAAATGTCGGCATCTCCACATATGTGGGTCTGTGTGTGTGGTCCTTTGCAGATGTGGTGAATGATGTGCGTGAGTCGCCGACAGCCTGTTTGTTGCTTTTTGTGTCTGTATGTGAGAGTTTAACCTTGGGTGTCAGTGTGTAACTACATTTCTTACATACATTTGTCTGTGCCAAGGTGAAGCTATTTTTGGTCTTGGCTAGAGTTTCAGTATATGACATTTAGAGACAGGTGGCAACGTAGGTGATTCAGATACATCTCAGATCTGAAAAGAAGTCTCAGGTGTGAAGTTGACAATTTATTTGCAAGGATACCAACAATGTCAGTTGGGTCAGAAGAGGAGGCCCCATTATGAATAAACTGTGAATAACGCAGGGATTTAAGTTCTCTAAAATAGCTAAGGAAGGAATTATAATCATCTTTGGCTTCAGAGGCCAGCTTAAGTTTATAAGTTACTTTAGTGAACTTCACAGTAGTCTTTTTCTTTTTTTTTTTGTAACCTCTTTATTAATATTATTGACAAGATGGGTTTTGGATCTTTAATTGTATAGTTTAGTTTATTTACTGAAGCAGACCAGTAGGACGATTTGTGCCAGAATTTCTTGGGATAGTTGGTTCTGGTAGGGACTGCTAGTTTTATGCATTTTTCTAAAAGGGTGTAAAATGCCTTAATAAAGCTTCTGCTTTATCAAGTTCTGGAGAGTTACAAACGAATTTTGATATTTCATTGTATAACGGATGGAGGTTGGCATGTTTGTAGTCTTTAAATACAGTATAGTTGGCTGTAAGAGCTTTTTGGAGTTTGAAGGAAAAGGTCACAGTTTATCAACATACTTCACTGAGGAAAGAGATACTAGAGGATTAGTTTTAGAGCCAGTCATATTTATAAGATAAAGTCAAGCCTGCTCCATCCTCTAGTAGGTTTACTTATAAAGCTCCTCAACATAATTTTTTCTTTATTATATTTAGGAATTTTGGGGGATATCCTACCTTGGAGGCATATATGTCCCAATCTACTCAAGGATATTTCAGGGACTGGCAAACTACATCAAGACAGGATTAGTTCAATTAAACACATGCTTGCATTGTGAAGAGAAAGGAGCCAGCCACAGGTAATTACTGCAGAATGCAGAAGTCCACTGGCTATCCAGAGGTAAAGTGTTAACCTAGCTCTTTGGATTGCAAGATGAAGTGGCTCTTTTTTTGGCTAACATTTTCCTTATTGACAGTAAGCTGTTTGCTAGGACACCTGGAAGACGCATCTAAAATAATGCTTTTAAACACCTTGCTGCATGGCTGCGATACTAACATAACAGTAAGGAGAAGATAAGATAAGTTTTCACAAAGTCCATCAGAGGCCTTTAAGAGTGCAGTATGGTCTCATTTGCCCACAATGATGGATTTCATCCAAAGGCAGGGTTGAGAGTCTCTGATGTTGAATTGTATATACACGTAGACTAAACGAACAGTCAAAGAAACAACTTCCTGAACATCAGGGCAACAAAAGGTAACAGACGGGAATGGAATCCTTTTAATTTTTAAGCCAATACCTACAGGTGACTTCCAGTTACACCAAGAAAGCCTTACATCTACAGACACAACACATGAAGACCTATAGAAGGTTGCCACTTAGGTTTTGGCAGTCCCTGGGACAGGACTCCAGATAATAACACCACCTAGCAATTGCAAACTTCTTCTTCACTGTCTCAAACCACTTTTCGAAAAAAAAGAAAAGTGGGTTCTCGTTTTTACCTGCTAGCAAGCAAAGTGCAGGTCACAGCAAAAGACTGAAGATCTGTATCATATTCAGCAACTGACTGCAAAGAAATGGACACAAAGGCTCTCCTGAGTTGACAAAATCAAAACATCTTAAAGAGTAAAAATGAGTTAGTGCAAGAAATCTGGACAAAGCCCTATATAAGGCGGAGGGAAATGCCCAAAAATAAGGACATATTTTTTTTAAATATTGCTCTTATAAACTTATAAAGTGAGTAACAGGGTTTGTTTTAACATATATTTTCTGAAGGATTTGAAGTCTGAAACTCAAATGTATGTCATTGTTTGGTGACGTCAATCCTCAGATCTTCCCAGTGATTTGCCAGAAAAAATCTGCTCAGCTGAGAGATATGACACTTGTTTGATGTTCAGAATTTAAACCTGAAATGACTACACAGCATAGACGTCTGCCCACTGCTACAGTTAAAACTTTCGAGCTTGGTTCTTGCACAATTAGTTCATGCTACTCTGGACAAGTGTACTAGACAATGAAGGTGGGTTTTAGTAACAGCCTTCTTGTTTTGTTGCATTGCTGGTTTATGCAATTTTTTTCTCTAAACTAATTTACAAGATGCTGGTTAGGTTACATATTATAGTAACAGTACTCTGTACAGATCTGAAGGCCACACAAGGAAAAGATCATCAGGCTGATGAAATGAGTCAAGAGAAAATCCACATGAATGTGTAGAATGAATAGCAAAGCATATGACTAGGCACTACAAGTGATGGATGATCTTAACAGAGGACAATGGAGATGGGGAATGGGACATGACATGGATGCCGGACATCATGTCATGAAAATGTGAGCGAGTCCGAATGGACAAGAAGTACAGACAGAGGAGGATGGGTAGAGAGCACCTGCTTCCTGGAACTACAAACTATTTCACAAAGCGGGTTCCGGACCTATAAAATGGACTATAAGCAGGGGTGGTCAGCCCCCCCCCCCTCCAAGTACCCAACTGATTAACATTCCATGCACAGTGGAATATTGAGCTCTTACACACATACGGTAGTGAATATCACAGGTAATCACACAAACCTCTCTGCGATTATTTAATGACGGTTCAGAAAAACGAACACAAATGTCTGTACCTCACATCGTTAAGCATTACAACTAACATTTAAAACATGCAAAAATTAAAAAAGAACTTATTACACGTGTAATGAGGTATCTGTCAAAATGTGTTGTATAAGAAACAAAAGCTCATTTACTAAATGAAGATGATGCTGATCAAATTGCTACCCATTTTCCTTTCGAATTTCATACTAAAGATGACAAAATATTGCAAAATAAACAGAAAAAAGCAAAGACAAATATGCAAACAGCAAAAGCTAGACTGCAATCTCTGGAGTGAACAAATGCTAGAGAACAAAAACATCTAAAACAAGAGGTACCATCGAGAATAAAAAGCTAAACTTAAAAGCTGCATCCACCAAGAAAAATAATTTAGTAATGATAGAAGAAAAAATTTCTCCAACCTAAGAATTATGGTAAAGGACAGGATTTAAAAGAAGTGGTCATAAACCTGCTCCAAGACATCTGAATATCATATTAAAGCAAGTGCTGAACCGTGAAGAGTGTGTGCATTAACTTGCACTCTAATACAAAGAATAAAATTTATTACAAAATGAAGTGGTCATAAACCTGCTCCAAGACATCTGAATATCATATTAAAGCAAGTGCTGAACCGTGAAGAGTGTGTGCATTAACTTGTACTCTAATACAAAGAATAAAATTTATTACAAAATTATACCAGGTCTACTATGAGTCAAGTACACAAGTCCAACAAACTTTAAAACTGAAAGAAATTTTGAGAACAATAAAATTCAAGATCATTTTTAAATTCACCCTGGGGATCACGTCAGTCAGCCCTGGTAGACAGGGGTCCAGGGAAGTAAATAGTGTGGGAAGAAATAACCAGGGAATTGTTATGGCTAGGCTTGTATAGGGCCTAGGGCCGATAGCCTAGTACTAACCTATGAACCTAAATGAGCTTTTCAGGACTTGTGGTTAACTGCAGAAAGAACCAAATTTGGCATTTTCAAGTTTGAACCATGAATGAAGTACAGACTCAAGTTTACTAGCTGGGCATCTCGCCTAGAAAAATATAAAAACATGTGACCATCATAGTTAAAATGTGAAATAAGTCTCTGAAGGGACAGGGAAATGAGTTAGCAGACCCTTTGTGGTTATTTTTTAAAGCATTTTTCAACTAAATGGTTTATAAGACTGGAGGAAGCTAGGAAATCCAGGCCAATAAGTTGACTATCGCAGGACCGTACCCAACTGCGCACGTGGACCATAAGACACCCAGACATAGACAAATAAGCAGAAAAACTTACAAAGTTATTGCCACCCATTTCAGAGCACTTCTAGCTCCCCACCAATATATGCAAGATTATGGAGAAGGTAGTGGTGAATGGCATTTAAAGGTTCTAATGATACTTCATGATTAACCAAATTTGTTTTTTGCCAAAAAAATAAACACATTATTTATGCAGTGAATACACATTTGCAGCTGGATGTTTTACAGACACAGGTCTTTTAGGTATCTTCAATTATATCATACGTTGCTTCATAAAAGATTTAAGAATGTCAGTAATATGATTAAGTAGCTGTCAATCTAGCTTGAAGGAAAGCAACAATGTACTGACCAAGATAGCTAAAGAAGTAGGACATTTACTTGTTTAACATTCATACCACAAATACAAGCAGCAACTAATGTTATGCTATTTTACACACATACATAGTAAAGATTTCCATTTGCACAGGGAACAGTAAGAGATGTAATAACATGAAAAAAAGTTGTAGAATGTAATAAGAGGAAAGGGGGCTAAATGAGAAATAAAATAAGGCAGAACAGGGTACATAAACAGAACAAAGGTGCAAGAAGGGGAGGTAGAATGGGAGAGAAATGATATGTGTTAGATTTTATGAATATAAATCTGAAATTAATTATGTTGTAAATATGCTGAAAGAAAAGGCTTGCTTAAATGCAGAAACAAAGTTTAAGTAATATGTGATCAGCAGTCATACTAAATGACCATGGCTTGGAAAAGGAATCTGCTGAATGGACATTTTCCCCTTACAGACTCAAAGCAGGATGTATGCAAGAGCAAAAATACAAAATCTGCTTTTAAAGAATGGACATTTTTCCCTTACAGACTCAAAGCAGGATGTATGCAAGAACAAAAATGCAAAATCTGCTTTTAAAGAACAATGGCATGCTATTCTGCATGGAAAAACAGGATAACAGATGTTTTTTATACAAAGATCCAAATAAAATACAGGATGTTCACACTGTCAGAAAAGCTGATCTCTGACAATGTGTTTTCTCAAAAATATGTTTTTCTTCATAAAAAACAGGATATGCTTATCAGCATTGACATAAGAACACATGTTTCTATACACAGATTCAAATAGAATACAGGACAATGTGTTTCCTCAAAATATGTTTTTCTACATGGACATCAGGACACTGTTACAGGATATTCACACTGTCAGAAAAGCTGGTCTCTTACAAGACATTGTTAAACAAGGAAGTTTAGTATTGTTTCTACAGGATAAGCAATTCTCCAAAACATGTTCAAAAACTGTATATAAAGAGCTGTATAAATCCAGTTGTTAGAGAGGTTTGGTAGGGACACAAGTCCCAAGGTAAATGTTATATCTCTCACATCATCTGTACTATATGAGACGTAAAGTTGGAACAGTACTTTTAAAGCTGCAACGTTTGTCCAGTTTTATTTATTATAAAAGTTATTGGTTACTGCTCTTAAAGACAAGTGCTGCAAAGTATATTCTCTCATCAGTGTATATTCTGCAAGTTTCTGTATGCAACAGACTGTGAATGCAAATATAACTAGACTTTGAATTTTAGCAAGAATCCATCCAGGCAAGAAGCAAGAAGCAAGAAGCAAGTAAGAGCCATATAATATATTTTTTCAATGGCGAGGCAGCTGAGTGACTAGCACCATATAATTTTTTCAATGGCAAGCTAGCCTGCATTTGAACCTACAATCTGCATTCAACCACTGGAGGAGTGATGGTAAGCCCTGCAGAGGGTCACTTCAGTTAAATTGCAGTAACTAACATTTGTACGTATGTGTAAATCCTAAACAGAAGTATTCCAGTTTATGCAGCTTGCAGTAGTAAAGTTTTATAGACGTCTACAATCCGGAGTGAGACTAGTTCAAGAAATTCGCAGTGCCATAAATTCTTCAAGAAAAGGGGGATATCCACTAGCCCATCAGTCCACTGCCTGCTGTGCTTTCCCAGCTTCTCAAGTGACTTTGAAAAATTTCCAGCCATCTGCAATAGCAGCCTGATCACCTGTTTTCTTGCTAACTGGTAAGACTTTTTTCTGTGTCACATATTTAGTGTGGATGATGTTAAAACAGTTTGTATATTCTTAAGAGAGTTTTTATATTCTTAAGACAGTTTGTATATTATTATATAGTTTCTGTATTCCTAGACAGGTTGTATATTACTAGATAGTATGGATATTATTTATAATTCATGCAGGAGTAAACCAAACTTTAGTAAATTGCTATGTTGGTATACACAGCACATTAGTAAATGTAAAACCTTATTAGGGCAGGTTCATAGTAAGGCATTATGCAAATGTATTACAATGTTTGGCTGGTATCTCAAAGAAAACCATGTGAAATATGACAAATGTTTATTGTGTGCTTCAACAAAAACTGCATTTTGTGTATTATGCTATAAAATAATATTGCATCATATTGCTAAAAAAATAGACTGTAAAGACAGATCTGAAGAATTAACTAAGGGTAAAGTGTTTCCATTACATTCTGATGTTGAACAGTTATGTCCTGTCACCACATATGAGTCAAATCAGTTACTGATAGAACCCCTAGTACATTTTGTTACAAAGGAATGTAGTAAACTTCTAAAAGACAGACACAATGAGTTCAGGAAGCTTAGACAAGTTATACATACATCTTTTCAAAAGTGTATAGGAGTTTCAAATTCAGCAGAACAGCTTACTAAAGAATGTCAGAAAGACCATACAACATTCCAGAAAATTCAACAGAAGTTGCAGGATAAAGGAAATAAATTAGCTGAACTGACAAAGACTAAAAACTTCCTACATACACAGTTAATCTGTGAAAAAGAAATTTATTTTATAATATGTTTATGTTTTGAAAATGGTTAAATATACATGGTTGGATGGTAGGATCTGATGTCTGGACAAATCATTCTTACTTTCATTCAGTTAAAGCAAGACATCTATCAGTACTACAGTAAAGTAAAGCATATGAATGCCATTCATTAGCACAGTTAAAAGGTAAACAAAACTGTTCTAGTGTATAAAAATTAAATAAAAATAGTTAATAAGAATAAAGATTTAAAGTCACAAGACTGACATGCTTGTATAAAGATATACAGATACAAGACAGACATGCATGTATGTTCTTTTCATCTAGAGTACATCTGTTACAATACACAAGAATAACAGTCAGACAACAGCAAATATAAATAATATAAATATAAATGTGTTGGTTAAACTAATATCTATTTTGTTTTTTACAATTTGTTTATAATTATATAGTAACACCAAACAGTTAAAGTTCTGAATTTTAAAAATAAAATCACAGATGGCATTAGTCAAACAGTTTTTGTAAAATTAATGGCAGGACAGTTCAATAGTTAAATAATTAAAAAAAAAAATACTGAAATCCATGTAAGGTAATTGTAAAATTATGTCTATTTATGTAGTATAAATGCATAGTTATGCAAATCAAAATCACATTAAAGGAAAAATGCTAAAAGAATTAACTATAGTTTACAGAGTATGAAATGTGAGCTCAGACCTTCCTAGACTGGATGAATAGTTACAGGAAATGCTGGAAAGATAAGATAAACAACAAGACTGATTGCCAGATAAGTAGCTTGAGTTTTTCTAAAGCATCATTGTTATTAAAACATAATTGTTAAAATGTTTACAGGCAACACTATTTAGTAATTGTCATAAAATGTCACAGTTGTCCATTGATGTCACTGTTTAGTAATTGTCATAAAATGTCACAGTTGTCCATTGATGTCACTGATAATCTGTTTGCAAGTAAATGTTAAAAGAGAAGAAAAAACCTCAGTTGCATCAAGTACAGCCAGCAAATGGGCTACAGTATACATACAGTTCAAAACAATTGTGCAGGAGGGTGTAAATGCCTACTAGTGGCAGTGAACAGCAAAAGCTTTATAAAAAATTATCAAAATCAGACAAAAGTCCATAATTTAATAAAATAAATGTGTGGCCAGAGTGTTGGGCTGACATGCATTCTGTTCTCACAGCATAAAGCAGGTAAACAGTGCTGAAGTACTACGGGGGAGGGGTACTTTCTCAGTTTTACACTGACTGTATAAGCAGCACTGCACAAGGGTTTGAAATAAAGCTATAGAAAAAATAAACAAGGGTCTGAAATAAAGTTACAGAAAAAATAAATAATAAGGGTCTAAAATAAAGCTACAGGAAAAAATATTTCATTCCTTCTTGACAATACTCTTATGAGAGGAAAAAACAGGTATTAGTGTATTAGAAATACTGGTAAACTGGATTAAACCTGACAGGATAAGATATTTTACAAGTTGTTAATAGCTATCATAATGGTTAAACAAGAGATGATTTAAAATTGTTTTATTAAAGCTATACAAGAGAGAATAAAGATATGCAAAATGCATAAATGTTTCTAATAGCAAGAATGGTCACTATTTTTAATGTGTTTTTGGCAAAACAATGTTGGTATAAAAAAAACATCAGTGTTTCTAATTGCTGAGTATGTAGTTTAAAATAACAGGACATATGGATTTGGTGTCAATTCCACTAGATATTTCTAAAGAGACAAACATTTTCCAAGATTTTGCTTAATATTAATGTTATTAAATTTGTAAGATTAGAGTAAATGTACTTTATAGTCATTGTATGTACAAATGCAGAAGAATTCAGTACAAATTAAATAAATATCTAGTAATAAATATGTGTGAAAAAAAACATGTTTTAAAAAAAGTGGGTCCAGTATACCTAGTAAATTGAAATGCATGAACAGCAAACAGTCTATGTAAATACATACTGTACAGAATACATTGTAGCAGTTCAAAGACATGACCACAATGTTATGATTAAAATGACATTGAAATTGTGTGTTTTCAGTAGTGTATAAATGCTTGCAGTAGCATGTAGTTATTGTCTCATAGTTAATTCAACAGCTGCAAAGAGTTAATGAAACAGTTCTAAGTCATAAATTAAATTCTGTGATTGCAAAAGAATAAACTGATCAAGTAAAATTAAAGCAGACACAGCTCATAACTGACAAAATATTTTCACAGAATGGTCTACAAAAGAAAAAGTTTGAAATACATTCAGTTTGGTAGTAATACTTAATATCATTGTATTAACTATGTAAAATTGCATTTTGACTTGTATCAAAGAAGACTAAAGGGTTTGTTTCTTAATGTGTTTTCTATATAAAATGTTTTGAGTATGTTTAAAAACAGAGGGAATTGTTAGATTTTATGAATATAAATCTGAAATTAATTATGTTGTAAATATGCTGAAAGAAAAGGCTTGCTTAAATGCAGAAACAAAGTTTAAGTAATATGTGATCAGCAGTCATACTAAATGACCATGGCTTGGAAAAGGAATCTGCTGAATGGACATTTTCCCCTTACAGACTCAAAGCAGGATGTATGCAAGAGCAAAAATACAAAATCTGCTTTTAAAGAATGGACATTTTTCCCTTACAGACTCAAAGCAGGATGTATGCAAGAACAAAAATGCAAAATCTGCTTTTAAAGAACAATGGCATGCTATTCTGCATGGAAAAACAGGATAACAGATGTTTTTTATACAAAGATCCAAATAAAATACAGGATGTTCACACTGTCAGAAAAGCTGATCTCTGACAATGTGTTTTCTCAAAAATATGTTTTTCTTCATAAAAAACAGGATATGCTTATCAGCATTGACATAAGAACACATGTTTCTATACACAGATTCAAATAGAATACAGGACAATGTGTTTCCTCAAAAATATGTTTTTCTACATGGACATCAGGACACTGTTACAGGATATTCACACTGTCAGAAAAGCTGGTCTCTTACAAGACATTGTTAAACAAGGAAGTTTAGTATTGTTTCTACAGGATAAGCAATTCTCCAAAATATGTTCAAAAACTGTATATAAAGAGCTGTATAAATCCAGTTGTTTGGTAGGGACACAAGTCCCAAGGTAAATGTTATATCTCTCACATCATCTGTACTATATGAGAAGTAAAGTTGGAACAGTACTTTTAAGCTGCAACGTTTGTCCAGTTTTATTTATTATAAAAGTTATTGGTTACTGCTCTTAAAGACAAGTGCTGCAAAGTATATTCTCTCATCAGTGTATATTCTGCAAGTTTCTGTATGCAACAGACTGTGAATGCAAATATAGCTAGACATTGAATTTTAGCAAGAATCCAGCCAGCAAGACTGAGTGTCATAAGAACAATGCAGATCCATCACTCCAAGCAAGTAAGCAAAGTAAATTTCAAAATATTTTTTCATTATGCAGTGGATAAGACACAGGAGGGGGCCTGGACAACCCTAGGAAAGGAGAAAGGAAAACAAAGTGTGTAAGACAAGTATAGTGGCATTATCTTACTGTGAATGTTTAAGGTTAAAATTACTCTGGAGTAGTGTGGAACCGCAAGCAGATTTTGAGGTGGACTGTGATTAGCCAGGGGATATTCAGCTAGAGCGCCATTTGTGTGCTTAGTGTTTCAGTGGTAACATTTGAAATGTTGGGAACTGCTGCAGAGAGTCCCGAAACATGGAAAGGTAATGGCAGAAAGACTGGACTTGTACTTACCAGGTCTGCGATACCATTTCTCGGAATATTCCCTTTTCTCCGAGGTATAGCAAAATCTGAGTTGGTATACACAAGTTCAGGGGGGGGGGGGCTTGTCCTCCCTGCAAAAGAAGTTTTAAGAACTTTTAGTTATGTACTTACCATAACTTTAGATGTTTGGGATCCATCTCGCCTACATTCTGTACTGATGGGTTCGGAACCGATCCTCGGCTCCGACTCGGCACGCTATGCTATAGAGCGAAGTCTCTAATTGGCTGAGCTATTCTATATCCCAGGATGCACCACCACCAATTCCCCAGATCTTGTTTGTCCGCACACATGCACCCACACATGCACTGCTGATATAACATTGCCAGATGTTTCAAGATGAAACGGTCGAACTCGAACCGTCCGGTCTCTTCTGATCTCCAAGGCAGGGGGAAGGAGGGTGGGTATTAGAATGTGAGATGGATCCCAAACATCTAAAGTTATGGTAAGTACATAACTAAAAGATGTTATGTGATCCTATCTCGCCTACATTCTGTACTGATGGGACAGCGTCCCTAGCACCCGATTCCTGGGTGGCTCACTGGAAAACACTCCTGAGAACTGTGGAACCGAAGGAAGCTCGCCCCCTAGATGCCACATCCAATTTGTAATGAGAAATAAAGGTGTGAGGAGAGGACCAGGTAGCCGCAGCACAAATGTCACTAATGGCAAGCTTAGCATGAAATGCTGTTGAAGTAGCCATAGCCCTTGTAGAATGAGCTTTCACAGTGGTTGTAAGCTCTCTATTAGAAAGAAAATAAATATGACTGATACAGTCTCTGATCCACTTGGCAATAGTGACCTTCGTGACGGCTTTGCCCAATTTATTGTCTGAAAAGGACACAAACAACTGATCTGTTTTTCGTGTTTGGTGCATCCTATCTAAGTAGAAACGCAATTGTCTGTGGACATCCAATGAATGGAAGATATATTCTGCTCTGTCTGTGTAATTGGGGAAAAAAACTGGAAGTTCCAAAGACTGTTGAAGACAGAAACTAGAACAAACTTTGGGAACAAAAGATGGATTAGGCCTAAGGGATACTCTATCCTTGTGAAAAAACAGGTACGGTGGGTTGACACATAGGGCTTGAAGTTCCGAAACTCTTCTGGCTGATGTAATTGCCACCAAAAAAGCGGTCTTCCAGGAAAGAAATTTCAAGTCAGAAGTTGCTGCCGGTTCGAAGGGGGAAGAGGTCAAGGCACCTAATATGAAAATGAGATCCCATGGTGGAGGAGGATGAGAAACTGGAGGACGCAGCAGCCTAGCACCTTTCATGAAGGCTTTACACAACTTATTGCTCATCAAAGGTGGGTCTATACTTGCATGAAAATTAGAAATAGCTGCTAATTGAACCTTAATGGTAGAGACCGAAGAACCTTGATTGAATAGGGAAGCTAAGAATTTCAAAACGTCCGCCACCGGGGCAGTAATGGGATCTAAACCCCGGAGTTGGGCCCAAATGGCGAATCTCTTCCATTTACTATTATACATTTTCTTAGTCGAATTCTTGTGGGCCGAGGACAAGATATGTATAACTTCTGAGTCCAAAACCTGGTTCCTGACTATAATCAGAAGTGGAGGAGCCAAGCTGTTAACTTTAGTGAGTGAAGGGACTGGTGAAGCTGTCCCGACTGGTGGATCAAGAGATCTGGAACCTGGTCCAGGAACCATGGACCGTCCAGTGCGTATTTCCGAAGAAATGGCAGCCAGACTTGACGAGGCCAGTATGGGGCAACTAAACTCATCTTGCACTGCAAGTGAATCGCCTTCTGGATCACCCTGGGGAGAAGGGGAACCGGAGGAAAGGCGTACAGTACGCCGGTGGGCCAAGCTTGGACTAGGGCGTCCTTGGGAAACCCCCCCGGAACCGGGGTAAGAGAAAAGAACCGTAGACATTTCGTGTTGAGGGGAGTTGCAAAGAGGTCACAACAAGGAGTTCCCCATCTTCTGAAGATCTGAGATGCTACTCTGTCGTTCAGAGACCACTCGTGCGGGGAGAGAATGGTTCTGCTCAGTCTGTCGGCTATCACAATGGATCTCCCCGGAATATCTGTTGCTACCAAGAAACGGTTGGTTGCAACAGCCCAATTCCATACTCTCATGGCCTCTCTGCAAAGAGGGTAGGACCTGGTCCCTCCCTGCTTGTTCAGGTACCAGACTACTGACATGTTGTCGGACTGAACGGCAATCATACCTTGGGGGAGGTAGCAGTGTAGTGCTTGAAGCAACAGAAGCACTGCCCTCACAGTATGTTGATGTGTAGGGAAGTCTCGTCAGGGTGCCACTTGCCTTGAACTGACTTGCCCAGGTAATGTCCCCCCCCACCCCGTCTGGGAGGCGTCCGTAGTCAAAGTGGCCACTGGAGGAGGAGGAACGAAGAGTCGCCCCTGATCCAGGTTGGATGAGGTAAGCCACCAACGAAGGTCCTGTTTGCACGTCTCTGTGATTATAATTTGGTGACTGAGAGGAAGTTCCCGATACGACCACTGGACCGACAGGAGCCACTGAAGAATCCTCATGTGTAATCTTGCTAAGGGGACCAGGAGAACGGTAGCCGACATGGAACCCAACAGTTGTAGGACCATCCTTGCTGGGGCTCGGCGTTTGAGGAGCAATGCTCGGACTTGAGATTGTAATGTTTCTATTCTCTCTGTAGGAAGATAGACCCGCATTTGCCTTGAGTCTATGTCTACCCCGATAAACCGTATAAGCTGAGATGGCAGCAACACAGACTTTGCCCAATTGAAGGTGATTCCTAGGGAGGTTCCTAGAGATATAGTGGCTGCTAGGTTCTGTAATAGTAGATGCCTGGAGGTGGCAGTTAGGAGCCAGTCGTCTAGATATGGAAACACCTGGAATCCTAGACTCCTCAGGTGAGCAGTCACCACTGCCAAACATTTGGTGAACACCCTGGGGGCTGTGGTGAGACCAAAGGGCAGTGCGCAGAACTGGAAATGACTGTCTCCCAGGCTGAAGCGCAGATGTCTCCTGGACGCCTGATCTACCAGAATGTGATAATAGGCATCCTTGAGATCTATGGAGCACATCCAAACACCTTTCTCCAGTAGCGGGAGAATGGATTGTAAGGTGACCATCCGGCACTTGGACTTCTTGACTGATCGATTCAGGTTGCTGAGATCCAAAATGGGCCTCAAATCCCCGGTCTTTTTTGGCACCAAAAAGAATTTTGAGTAAGTCCCTAATCCGGTCTGGTCTACGGGGACCGGTTGGATGACTCCTTTTTGAAGCAGCTTTGAAATTTCGATGGCTGCAATATCCCGCTGACTGGGTGGCGGGTCCGGGATTTTCCTGGATGGAGGGGGTGGGTGTGAAAAGGGGATGACGTAACCTCCGGCGATGATTCGGAGCACCCATTGGTCCTGAGTGATACTCTCCCAGGCCTTTAGGTGCCTCGAAAAACGACCCCCGACTGGCTCCGGAGCTGCGCAGTCGGGCAATCCTTCAGGGATGCTGAGAGGTTGAAGAGCCATGAAAGGACTCGCGGTCTCCAGTGTTGTGGGGGCCTCTGCCACCTCTGGGACGGCATCTTCCGGAAAAATTTCCCCCTCCTCTGCCTCTAGAATGGGGATCGTCCTGCTGTGAGGGGTAAGTCTTCTGAGATTTACGGAACCACATTTTCCCTCCTCTTTTATCCTTGGGATAAGGCTGAAAGGGAGAGGAAAACCGTGCTCCTACGGCAGTCAAAGTCTTACCCTCTTGTTCACAGCGGGTCAAGGTGTCCTTCACCTTGGGTCCAAACAAAGAGGACCCATCAAAGGGAGCGTCGGCAAAGGAAGACTTGAAGGCCTCCGCAAAATGACACAGGCGGAGCCAGACTCGTCTCCGTAGAGCAACACCCGTACCCGCCGCTCTACTCACCCCCTCGACTGCATACGAAATGAGCCTCATGGACGAGTTCGATATCGACGACAGGGTAGCCAACTGAGAGCTAACAGTCTGGGCTAACTGCTCAGGCAGGTTACCAGAGAGGGTATCTGAGAGTTCCTTGATCAGGTCCCTCTGAATTCTAGTGAAGTGCATGAGGTAATTCAGAGACCTTAATGTAAAGGCTGCTGAAGAAAGGGTGCGCTTCCCGTACCGGTCCATGCTCCTAGACTCCTTATTAGGAGGATGGACGGACGTTGAAGCTGATGCCACATCTTGCTGGGTAGCAGATGCCACCACCATAGCATCTACAGCCACACCCTTGGTGAGAAATTCCTTTTCCGGGGGCGCTGACAAAAATTTCTTAGGGCGAGCAGGCACCGGTTCCACAGAATCTGGATGTTCCCACGCCCTTCGAGAGATCAAATCCAGGAGCTCATCGAAGGGCGGAGACACCCAGGAGGCGGAGGGCTGAGCCCCGAAGGCCTTGAGGAACACCGACTCGTCAGAGGAAGGGGGTTTGGTCTGCCAGCCGCCTCGTTGTTTGAGGACTTCCAGGATGTCCGCAAAGGAGACATCATCCGAGGACGACTTGGGGGACCCAGGATGTCCGCAAAGGAGACATCATCCGAGGACGACTTGGGGGACCCTTCCACATCATCAAGATCGGTGTCGGAGGTGATAGACTCGTCAGGGGAGTCGACGTGCTTCCTCTTGCACTGTTTTTTTCTTGGGGGTTCCTCCGAAGACTCTTCAGAGGGACCTCCAGGAAGAGGGGGACCCCCAATGGGGGTGACCTCAGGCCCCAGGGCTCCACTGTCTTGAGACAGGGGGACTACAAAGGACCCAGTCTCCATGCCTAGGGAAGGTGCCGGGGAGACGGTGGAGGTAGCCAAAGAAGATTTGGCCAAAGCACTCCTCATGGCTCTAAAGGCCGGACCCCCAGAATCCTGGGAAGGTCCGACCCCCAAAGCCATAACAGCAGACGGCACTCCCGCAGCCGACGCACCGAGAGAAAGGCTCAGAACCGAAAACATTGGTCCCGAAGCGTCACCCCCGGGGCCGACCGAAGAGGTCCGTGTACCGAACTCCGACCCGAAGGCCGGAGTAGGAGTAAGGGTCGGAGCTGACCCGGACACCTCCATCGGTTCCACCAGCACAAACTCCAACGGTGCCGAGGCTGTTGGAGGAGGAACCAAGGCTAAAGGGTGGACCATTGGCTCCGAAGCCGACTGGGCTGGAGCCGAAACTAACTTTTTGAAGACTGGAGACTGAAGCAGCCTTTGGAGCACCCTGTCAATGTCCGAATCTGACATCTTGGAAGATCGGGAGGAGATCGAACGGGTCCGACTAGACTTCTCCACCGGCTCCGAATTGTCTCGATCAAAATCGGTGCCGAAGGAGACTCCATTGTAATTTCCCTCGGTGCCGAAGAGGACTTCGGCCGGAAGGAAGAGTCTGAGCGAACAACCCTCATCGGCTCCGAAATCAGCGGAGCCGATGAAGGTGACCCGCCTCTCGAAGCTCCAGCCATCGGCTCCGAAGCCAGAGGAGTCGAGGCTGGAGGCATCGAGGCAGACCGTTCCGCCCTCGGCTCCGAAGTCCATGGAGCCGATGGAGAAGCCTACCTAGATTTCTTAGTGGTCGGTTCCGACGGGCTGGTCGGAGCCGACGATTTCTTTTTCTTTGAGGAAGAAGAGGAAGATAAGGCCTCTTCAAAAGTAGGCTTAATAAGTCCTTTTAAAATCAATTATTTTTCCTCTCTTGGAGGACTCGAGAGGAAAAAGCCTGACACACACTACAAGACTCCTGAAGGACAGTACACGCAAAGGGAGTGATCGTCCGTTATGGACATTTTGTAATTGCATCTAGTGCATTTTTTAAACCCAGAGGGTCTGTGCTCTTTTGACATAATGCCAAACAGTTAGAAAAAACATAGGAAAAAACTGAATAATCAGAACAAACTCACTTTACAGTAAAATAGAAGTTAACCAAAGGGTATTGGTCACACAACAGGAAGGCCAAGAACCCTCTAACTAAAAACGGGAACTTGATCACCTCACAAAACGCTACACAAAAAGGCTCACTCACGCACGAGGGGAAGGCCCCTCTAACTTAAACGGAAACCTTTCCCTGAAAAACAATTTTTTTTACCACAAAAAAGTTCAGAAAACTCACTCATACACAACGATAGCCGTTAAAACAGCTTTTTGGTTAAGTTTAAGAAAATTCCTGACAGAAAAGTCTAATAAAGAAAGCACTTGGCTCAGCCAAGCTCGAGACCACGTCTTTGCTTTGTAAGCGGCAAACGAGATCTGAGGAATTGGTGGTGGTGCATCCTGGGATATAGAATAGCTCAGCCAATTAGAGACTTCGCTCTATAGCATAGCGTGCCGAGTTGGAGCAGAGGATCGGCTCCGAACCCATCGGTACAGAATGTAGGCGAGATAGGATCACATAACATCAGCAGTCTTTTTTTTTTTGGCTTTTAGCATTTTGAGTGCTGACATTTCAATAGGAAGCAATTTTAGTTCCATTTAAAGAGATGCAGCTCAAGTAAAGAGTCACCCACAATGTTACTGGAGATGGATATAAAAGTGAACTTCTGTAAAGTAGAGTAAAGAGGCCTATGTGGGGACTAGGGCTTGACAATGTGTTGTATGCTTGGGCATTTTATTGTGAATTGGTAGTAGCTGTGTGTATGCAAGTGCATGAAGTACTTCCAGCCAGTTTGAATGCAATGCAATGGCAAGCTCTACAAGGCTGATACGCAGCAAATTTGGAACCTTGTTGTAGCACTGATCATGCTTTAGGGACTGGCAGAAGTGTAGGTTGCCAAGATAGAGAATTAGAAGCATGTATGCAGCTGTAATGTTTTTTTTCCCTGCTGTGTTTGTGAGGTAAAACTTTATCCTGTGTAGTGATTTCTTTGAGGTTAGCTGAAGGATGCAGTCCCGGAATTCCAGGTGATCACCAACGATAACTCCTAGTAATTTGGAAAGGGAGATCCGTTTGCCTTTGGTGTAGTTTTTTGAAGTTAATGAGAACATGTTCTTTTGGGCAGAGAATTTTTTGGCGTGAATAGTAACATTTTTTTTCTATGGGATTAGGAGGAGTTGGGAGTTGACTATTCAAGATTCAACAGTTGTGAAGAACTGCGTACTTATTCATTTAACATTTGTTTACCGGGACAGTATGACTGGGATAAGACCCATTTTCAGCAGAGACCCAGGGAGAAACATACCAGTCGCATGCCTTTGGAATGTGGGAGAAAACCAGAGCACCCAGAGGAAACCCACACGAATGCAGGGAGGACATGCTGACTCCACACAGAATTCACCCCAGCTGAGAATTAAACTAGACAACCTCTTGCTGTGAGGCTACAATGCTAACTGCTGCACCACTGCACCGCACAATTGTTGTGTTAGTTCTTGGAGCGAGGATAAGGAGATGAGGGGAGAGTCATCAGCATATTGTACAATGAGATGAGGGGAGAGTCATCAGCATATTGTACAATGAAGGCTTGAGGGAGAGGAAGTATGCAGAGGTTTATAAACAGACAATAGTAAGGAGCCACATAGAGATGTTCGAGAGACATCACAGAGATCGGTAAGAAGGAAGAACATTCTTGTTTCCAATTTACCTTGTTTACTATTACGTAGGTAGCTCTGGAAACAGTGGAGTGAGGACTGAGTTAGGCCCAATGACAAGAGTTTCTGCAAGAGTTTTTGATGGCAGAAAGTATCAAAGTCTTTGATAAATCAAGGAATATAGTGGATACCAAATTACTTGCATTTCCATTTTGGATAACTGTTTCTATGAAACTCAGTAAGGCTGTAGTGTGTGTGTGTGTGTGTGTGTGTGTGTGTGTGTGTGTGTGTGTGTGTGTGTGTGTGTGTGTGTGTGTGTGCGTGGGGGAACTGTCAGTGGCAAATTTTAGAAGTTGTGCATAGATGCATTTCTCTAGGAGTTTAGATAGAGGTGATAGTATTACTATTGGTCTATAGTTTTTGGGGTCAGATGGTCCACCTTTGTGCAGAAGTATGACAAAAATGTTTTTCCAGAGTTCTGGGACATCATTTCCTTTGATGGAACAATTAAGTAGTACAGAGAGAGGGAAGTCAAGTATAGCAGCAGCGACTTAAGAATGGTCCGCCAGTATTTTTAACTGAATTGAGTGGCTATTGTTTCATTTTGAAGAGGTCTTATCACAAACTTGAATCAAAAGCAATACAGAGAAACTATGTGGTTTTCTGAAAGGGTTGTACAATTATGAAATCAAATTCCTGAAAATAACAATTGGTTGAAGATATTTTATGTTAAAACTGGAAAAATTACAGCAGCAAATCTTATTTGGACAAGAGGCTTTTGACCTTTCCCTATTTTAAAACCATGCACAAGTGAAATGTACACACAAATGCACATGCACACTCAGGTAGTGGATACAAAAGAATAGCAAGAGTTCTGATGTGCAGTTACTTATCTCAAATTGCTAAATAAATTCTACTCATCAAAAGATATTTCAAAAGGATGAGCCTGGACCAGATGCTTTAAAACTACAGATATATGGAATATAGACATCTAAAATACAGCATATAATAAGTACTTAAGCACATACTGCTGAAAAACAAAAACACAGTGCATTTTGACATTAAGTAAAAAGGGTACTGGTAATTAAATTTAATGAAGAACAGTTTGGTGAAAAAGAATATCAAAATCTTAATTCCAATGTATCTCATACCTATGACCAAAAGATTTCAATAAAGCCATGGAGTGGATCTCATTTTACTAGTATTGCAAATGCTCTGCTTGCACAAAGAGAGAGTTCCCTTCTGTGATGATGTTAGCAACCTGAGTTTGACTGGCAAGTAGTGTCAAAGGGCTAGGAAGAAGAACTCAGATGATTTCTGCACGGTTAATAGCCTAAGAAAAGACGATCCTACCAAGGGAAGGTAGAGTGGTGGGATGTGCAAGCAAATTATCTGCAGTGAATGCTGAATAAAGAAAAGCGAGTAGCACTGACGTTGCTACAACAGTTGGGGGCTACAGAAGTCCAGTTAAAAAATATTCCATGACACAGATACCACAAAAATTTGATGGCCTTGTGTAGTCCCTGCTGTGGTTTGGGGATGGAGGAGGGGCACTGGGACCCAGTTGATAGCAATGAGTGGGGACTGGGGGCAAAAAACCACAACTATACAGACACAAGCTCTCCAAATTTGAGCTGAAGCGTACTGTTTTACATATGTAACCAACGCATCAAGTATAAATTCCTTATATGTGTGGATGTAAAAACTTTAAAACAAAGGTTAATCTATATTAAAAACAAAAAAAGAATTAAAATATGTATACATACTATAGCAAACAGAAGTAAAGGAGAATATAAACAATTTAGATAAAAGTGAAATCTCTACTACAATCTTCATTAGAGTAGGCATTCAATGCCCACTTCTATTACATTTTCATTTGCAATAGACTGCGGTGTCCACTATATTGTTAACACCAGCAGATATTTGGCTGGACGGACAGACCTCAACATTACTGCACTTAATGGATTACAGGAATCCTCTCAAATATAACATAAGCATGGGGAATCCTAACAAATACAACAGAAGCATGGGAGAGGTGAAGTCCTACAACACACCTCATGGGGGAAAAACAGACTCGCTGATCAAGCTGTACAGAACTAGGAAAATGAAAGTGTCAAGACAAAAAATCCGATGACAGTGCTATGACAAAAATGCTAACGTAATGCTAAAGTGTAATGAGTTTAAGACTTGTACACACTATACATATAGAAACACACATATAGACATAATATAATAGCAGTTGCTAGCATCAAATACTCAGCAGTGACTTGTAATACAAGTATCACTATCAAAAGTCACAATATTTAAAAATATGCTATGGTCAATTCTCTATAGATTTCAGATTTTGCATCTGGTTGCAGTTGTGCAACCATGGAGTTACTATATACACAAGTAAGGGGGTGTGGAGGTAACCTCCACTTTGAAGGGTATGGGGGGCTTCACTCCCACATAAATTATTACATGGTGGTTATGCTTGCTTTTTCTATGAAGCAGAACTAAAAAAAGCATACAGTGGCAGCTTGTAATAGTGTTCTATTTATAGAATGCAGGTGTATGGCGGAAGGTGGAATGTCTATGTTTGTGTTTTGGTTTTTGCATGTAAGGTTTGTTATGTGTGAAAGTGGAGGTTTATGTGGGTACGTTTGGAACTATAGCAATTAGTGAAGGAAATGGATGCATTTGTATACAACATTTGTAGTACTTCTGACTCCCAGAGCTTAATTTTTTTGAAGGGGTTGGTGTAACTTGTCTAACGTAGAGGATTTTGACAAGTAAACAATTCTGACTTTTTAAAAAATTATATATGTATGCAAATACAATTTAACTTTGTTATTCAGCATAGCATATTTAGGTTCATCCTGAAAAGAACAAACAGCCAGGGATTACAGTGCTGAAACCAATGTTACAAGACCAAAAAATACAAAATTTAACACGAATATACATATAATGGTCGATATCAAAACTTTTTAAAACACTGAGAAAAGTACAATGGCAAGTAGTACTGGAGTTGGCTACTTACAATATACACATTTGTAAAAGGAAAAAAAGATAAAATGAGATACAGACAAAGCTAAAAAATTTAGTGGGAAGTACAAGGTTTAGTAAGAGATGAAAAGGTGTATGCAAGAAAGGACCGCAGGAAATTAGCATCTAGAATTAAGAAGACTTACTAGGTTCAGTGGTGAATACTACGGTTACATATTGAAAGACCGAAAGTGACGAAGTGCGAATGCAAAGCTGAGTGAAAATGCCGCAAATCGAAGTTTGCTTTTTAACGCAGTACAGTGAATAATGGAAGATTTGCCCTTTCTTCACTGTAGTGCGATCTCGGAGATGGAATACATATTTAGTGGGGGGCGCAGCCTCCCACAATAACGTTTTTGATTTACGCATTTTCGCTCATCTGAGCATTCGCACTTCGTAACTTTCAGTCTTTCAATATAGACCCGTATACTACAGATGTTTTTATTTACAAAGATTGTAAAAATATTGTTCTTAATATGTTTTGTAGTAATTTGGAAGTTTTCTCCCCAGGCCTCCTCTGAAAATGGTCTTCTACCCAGCCAGACTTTCCGGGTAATCAAATGTCAATAAATAAATACATAAAACAGAACTAGATAAACTACCACTAGGGCCATTATAAGGCTAGCTGTACAACCCAAATGTAACCCACAAATTTGATTTATATAGGGGGTGATTTACTGACTGCCTCTGTCCATCAGAGACATTTGGGAACAGACCAGGGGTGAATTTCTTATTAGTAAACACAAAATGTGGTCTTTGTGCCCAAACTGTCACTGATAACCAAAGGAAAGGCAAAAGAAATCAGCAAGTGAAAGTTTAATGACACTTCACACGTAAAATCACCACACAAGCAGAACCAAACAAAAAACAAATCATCTGGATAACCTCTCTTTCTAAAAACATGTTTGCAATAAAATCACATTCTAGTTGAAAGTCAAGTACATCTGAAGTCATCCTACTGGCTCTTACCAACTGCCCCTTCACAATTGCTTTCTTTTGATGAGGGGGATGTGAGCTGGTGTAATGCAAATAAGTACTGGAGAAGGTCTCCTTCCTAAATATTTTGGACTTCAGACCCTGATTTGTTCTTTGTACACACACATCTAAAAAACAGAGTTGAGAACCATCTATTTTGTAGGTAAACTTTAAAAATTCTGTTGTACTTGAAGCATAGTCGTAGAACTCAAGAAATTTATCAGCACTGCCATTCCAAAAAAGACAAATGTCCAAATAACGACCATAATAATTCCAACAGGATTTAAAATGAGAATTGAAGACGAATCTATTCTCCCAACTGAGCAGTATAATATTAGCATATATAGGGGCACAGTGTGCACCCATTGCTACTCCTTTTAACTGTCTATAATACACACCCTGAAAGTATATAACATAATTTTTCAGGATTAAATCCATAAGAATCAAACAGGTACGAAACATATTAAAAGAAATAGAATCTTTGCTCTCTAAAAATTCTTCAAACCATAAAAGACCTGTTTTGTGAGGAATACAGGTAAATAGATCTACTACATCCAATGTAATAAAAAATGGGGTGGGTATTTGTTTAATAGCATCAATATGTTTTAAAAAGTCCCATGAGTCTTTCCAAATGTTGGGGTACTCCCGTAATCAATGGCTTCAGGTGGACGTCTATATATTTGGCTAAAGAGCTGTCAAAGAGCCCTCCGCTGACACAATAGGTCTAAGGGGTGGATCCAAGTGGTTCTTGTGGACCTTGGGTATACCAAAAATGGAGGGAATATTTGGTTTTTCAACATGTAAGTAATTATAGGTTTCTAAGTCAATAAGCCCCTCCAGAAGTAAATCATTCAGACATATTGAAACTTTCCTTGTAGCTATATTAAACTCATTCAAGGACACTTTCATATGTGTTTTGGATGTGGTAGATCTATTTACCTGTATTCCTCATGAAACAGGTCTTTTATGGTTTGAAGAATTTTTAGAGAGCAAAGATTCTATTTCTTTTAATATGTTTCGTACCAGTTTGATTCTTATGGATTTAATCCTGAAAAATAATTTTATATACTTTCAGGGTGAGTATTATAGACAGTTAAGGAGTAGCAATGGGTGCACACTGTTCCCCTATATGTGCTAATATTATACTGCTCAGTTGGGAGAATAGATTAGTCTTCAATTCTCATTTTAAATCCTATTGGAATTATTATGGTCGTTATTTGGACGACATTTGTCTTTTTTGGAATAGCACTGCTGATAAACTTCTTGAGTTCTACGACTATGCTTAAAGTACAATATAATTTTTAAAGGTTTACCTACGAAATAGATGGTTCTCAACTCTGTTTTTTAGATGTGTGTATACAAAGAACAAATCAGGGTCTGAAGTCCAAAATATTTAGGAAGGAGACCTTCTCCAATACTTATCTGCATTACACCAGCGCACATCCCCCTCATCAAAAGACAGCAATTGTTAAGGGGCAGTTGGTAAGAGCCAGTAGGATGACCTCAGATGAACTTGACTTTCAACTAGAATGTGATTTTATTACAAACATGTTTTTAGAAAGAGGTTATCCACATGATTTGTTTTTTTGTTTGGTTCTGCTTGTGCGGTGACTTTACGTGTGCAGTGTCATTAAACTTTCAATTGCTGATTTCTTTTGCCTTTCCTTTCGTTATCAGTAACAGTTTAGGCACAAAGATCACCTTTTGTGTTTACTAGTATTGGTTTGTGGTCATGGAATCTTCGGCAAGCTCCAGCAGTCATAATGGAGATGACTGCGAAAACTCCAGGAAGGGTAATGAGGTGGGTGAACTTCGCAAATTGATTGGGCAGATTTCTGAGTTAGTTGGCATTTTGATGCCACACAGCCAATCATTAATGCATCTTTCCACCCAGCCTTCTATTCCATGCAAACAGGAAAGAGTTAGAGGCCCAGCTTCGAACGAAGGGACTGTTTCCGACTTTGGTAATAGAACGAACAGTAGAGGAGAGACTAGTCAAAGTTCCCGGACTAGTTTAGATGGTTTTCCAAATCTCTCTATATCAGGAAACACAGTGGCAGCCACTAGCGGAGGTGCTAGGTTACAACCAAAACAACCTGTTATTCTACCACCAACCGCTACAACTGTTACAAATAAAGGTACTGACATTAACTTTAAAGACCTGCTTGAATTTAAATTTGATTTTAAAGAGCCGACTAGGCTGCAGGTTAGCAGTAAACATGATTCTTACGCAGAGATGGTCACTAAAATGAACAGCTTATTTTTTTAAATACAAATCTATGGAAATGGATAACATTTATCTGAAACATTGTATTCATTCTAGTATAGTCCCAAAGGGGCTTCATGTTTGTAAATATCCTAACAACGTACGGGAAGGTTCACAGTTTCACAAAGATTTGATTATGGAATTTAACAGATGTGGTTTGGATATCATGCAAGCTATTATTTCTAACAATGAAGTTGAATGGAGAAGTTGTATGTGGCAATAGATGAAATAAACCAAAAAATTGTAAATGATTTACTGTATGGTATTGAAACGAAGAGGTTTAAATATCATGACATGTTGAAAGATGTGGAGTCTAAATGTATGAAAGTTTATGATAGAAAAGTAAGAAAAATTGAGAGAGACGTGTGAATACAGTAACAACATACAATATCCTTTGCCAAAAACAGTAGGGGTTAACACAAATTTTAATTATGGAGGTGAAGGACACAATGATGTTTTTGTTAATGATTTGTGCAATGACCAAGGTGAATTTTATAATGAATGTGACCCTTTAGAATTTCCTTCCCCCAGGAGATCAGAGAGGTTGAAAAAGAAGGAACCCATAAATTACAACAACCGGAACTTTTATCAGAAGGGAAGGAACAGACAGTGGAAACAATAAGTGTGGATGATATAACTACTAATGATTGTATTTGTAGTTACAGAGGTTTTAAAATATTCAACTACACTAATCTTCCTATTACAAAACACATTTTAAATGGTTTTCCAAGGGATTTACTTTTATCCCCAGGGTCAAAGCAAACATGGTTAACTTATTGGTGGATGTGAAAATGTTTGTCAGACAAAATAATTTTGAGCTACTTTTTAATGGACAGAAAAAAGAGAACGTTTCAGTACCCTAAATAAAAAGAGTACGTTTAACCCACCTTTGCACCCACAGCTCAGAAATTTTGAGATTGTCTTAGAGAAACATCTTAGAGATGAGCTTAAATACAACAAAGTGCATTCTAACCTTACACAGGATGAATTTAACGTTCTAGAATCCTGTAAAACTAACAAAAATCTTAGAATTATGAAGCCAGACAAAGGGGAGGTGTAGTTCTCGTGGACCAAATAGACTGTGAAGTTAAAATGTTTGAAAAGCTGAATGACGAAAATACATATGAAAGAGTGTCGTTGAATGAGTTTAACATAGCTACAAGGAAAGTTTCAATATGTCTGAATGATTTACTTCTGGAGGGGCATATTGACTTTAGAAACCTATAATTATTTACATGTTTAATTCCCTCCATTTTTGGTATACGTAAGGCCCACAAGAACCACTTGGATCCACCCCTTAGACCTATTGTGTCAGCGGAGGGCTCTTTGACAGCCCCATTTAGCCAAATATATAGACGTCCACCTGAAGCCATTGATTGCAGAGTACCCCAACATTTTGAAAGACTCATGGGACTTTTTAAAACATATTGATGCTATTAAACAAATACCCACCCCATTTTTTTATTACATCAGATGTGGTAGATCTATTTACCTGTATTCCTCACGAAACAGGTCTTTTTTAGAATTTTGAGAGAGCAAAGATTCTATTTCTTTTAATATGTTTTGTACCGGTTTGATTCTTATGGATTTAATCCTGAGAAATAATTTTATATACTTTCAAGGTGAGTATTACAGACAGTTAAAAGGAGTAGCAATGGGTGCACACTGTGTCCCTATATATGCTAATATTATACTGCTCAGTTAGGAGAACAGATTTGTCTTCAATTCTCATTTTAAATCCTATTGGAATTATTATGGTTGTTATTTAAACGACATTTGTCTTTTTTGGAATGGCACTGCTGATAAATTTCTTGAGTTCTACGACTATGCTTCAAGTACAACAGAATTTTTAAAGTTTACCTACAAAATAGATGGTTCTCAACTCTGTTTTTTAGATGTGTGTATACAAAGAACAAATCAGGGTCTGAAGTCCAAAATATTTAGCAAGGAGACCTTCTCCAATACTTATTTGCATTACACCAGCTCACATCCCCCTCATCAAAAGAAAGCAATTGTGAAGGGGCAGTTGGTAAGAGCCAGTAGGATGACCTCAGATGAACTTGACTTTCAACTAGAATGTGATTTTATTGCAAACATGTTTTTAGAAAGAGGTTATCCAGATGATTTGTTTTTTGTTTGGTTCTGCTTGTGCGGTGATTTTACGTGTGAAGTGTCATTAAACTTTCACTTGCTGATTTCTTGTGCCTTTCCTTTGAATTTCCTATTACCCATCCAATGGTCTAAGTTACACTTAAATTGGGATTGGGAGGAAATCTGCTTCCAATGGATGGCAAGCCCATTCCAGAGAATGGGAATTCTCTGAGAAACGTACCTGTTTCTCCAACATGTCTTATTTATGTCACAAGCAGAGTTTAGGTCTTTTAAATCTAGTAGTTCTGATGCTGTTTGTTTTGCAAATGTGCAAAAGATGCATAAAAACAGGGTCCAGAGATACCTTGTATGCCAGGCACAGATCACCCTTTTGAAGTATGTACTACACAGAGTAAAGAGAAAGCGCCATGAGGTGATCAGCGAAGGGCATAGTGTTTACTTCCTGTATTATTTTTTTAAGGAACCTTTGCGGACGTTCCAGAAGCTGCATGTGTCTAGTCAGGTACATACAGAAGCAGGCATTATACTCTATAATGGGTCTCATTAAGGGCAAAGACAGTAGCATGATGATCTCTCTAGATCTAGATGCTATGCCCTGGCATACAAGTTGAGTGACACACAAGGATTTTCTTATTACCTTAGTAACCCAGCCTTTGACCAATAGGAACTCACTGTGTTCTGACTGAAGAGTGCTCTCAAACAATCTGGAAATATATCTCTGAAAAGTATAATTCTTGGCACTTTTAACTTTTCAGAGTTCTGCATTGTCGCAATTTTTGCCTGACTGAATTATTTTATATACTTGCCGACTGAGTGAATTATTTTATATACTTGCTGGCATTGTTTTTGATCCGTTCTGAAACTGGTGCCCCCCCCCCCCCCATCCCCATTCCTGTGTTGGTGTTAAAATTTATAAAACTGGTCTAACAGCTTTTTTGATATCTGATTGCTTCAATGCTTGCTGATTTTAAGAGCCCCTGTTTGTAAATTCATGTATACATGGTTAGAATGTGCTTCTCAGCTCATAAGTATATTTTTTGGCACTTTTTAACTGTTCAGAGTTGAATAAAACAACTGAATTTAGTTCAGAATACATTTCGAATAAATTGCAACTGCATTTGGTTTAATAGTGCTACACACTCAAGTGTGCTACCTTGCACTGCACTTGAATTGTTTTTAGTGCTGTTTTACCTGCTTTCTGAAAAAAAAAAATAATTCTAAGCTTGTTTCCTGCATTTCCTGTAACTAGTCTAGTCCAGATACAGATTTGCTGTATCCATGACTGTTGGTAAGCTTCTAAGACCCCCAAGCCTTTCTGCGTTGGAGGGAAGCCTTCTAGGTTATCAGTGGGAGTAGTACGCACTAGGTAGCCTACCACAAGGGGAGTGGTTTCTGGCCCAGAAATTGTAGCTTATTGGCCGTTTGGGCAGTTTTTCCATTTCTTTCAACTTTCTGGTTTAAAAGCCCACATCTGTGCTGGTTTCCCACCTTTCCTGTAATTAAACCAGCCAGATACAGATTTGTTGTATCCAGAACGGTTTGTAAGCTTCTGAGTGGTGCCAAAGTCTGCTCTTCAATTTTTTCCCCTAGATCTGCTAGTTCTCTCCTCTCCTGCACATTTACTAGCTTATTAGTTTAGCACTTTACCAGACTTCTTGTAGCAATTATTGTAGCACACAAAAGTGCTACCAACACTAAACGTTCTATAAGGAAATGGCTCCAATACTTCTTTAGACATGCCTGGAGGGGTGGGCATTAATGTCAGTTCCCTGTGCTTTCTCTTATTAACCCGGTGAACTTGGGCAACCTGAGCCAATGTAGCAACTGCCTCATGTACACTGAGGACCCTCTCCTCTTACCTCCCAACACTCAGACTTGTGAGAGATGCAGTTATATATCCAAACTGGAAGCCACACACTCTTCAGCTAAGACCACAATAGCTGGTCAAGAGGAGAAGGTCAACACTTCCACCACACCACATGGAACACATAGCCTCCAGAACACACACTAGCACTACCTTCAAATAAAACACAAACCACACACCCACCTTTGCGGAGGCTCTCAATAAAAATCTACCCAAACAGCAGAGACCTCCAAGTCAGAAATGAACTCGACCACCACAACACAACACTAATCACGAGACCCGTAACTCTCCTAAACAGTGTGCCACTCAACCAAAGCCCCTAAGGCAAAACAGCATACACAGCACACTAGTCATAGGTGACTCAATAGTGAGGCACACTGATGTCCCACTCATTAGGTTTGTGAAGACTGGTATTGATGGTGAAGGCTGCCTGCCTAGTCAAATAGAATTTGGTACATAATTCTATCATTTGTAAATATGAATGTAAATTACAGGCTTGTTGTCGTAAAAGGAAAAAAATGCGGTTACAAAAATGTGGCAACAGTGCTCTCTACTGACCCAGTAAAAGCATGTTGTGACACTTTGATCTAAAGTCGGCTCTGCCAAGGCTACATGAAGGCTTCCTGCCTATTGTTTTAGGGCTAAAGTTACTGACCAGAATTTACATGTGGAATGTCCTTTATTGCTCTAAGTGTAAAAGAATGTAAATGCAGTTTCTGTCAGTCTGGGAATACCAGGAAACTGTGAAATGATGTAATGTTTTATCAGAACTGCAGTTTTCAATTTAAACAGTGAGAACCAGAGATTATTAAACATTTTTGTCTAGACAGCCAACTCAGCACTCTGCCTGTTGTCTTAAGTAAGTTATCTTAGACTTGTGCTTTCTTGTAGATAGTCTAAACTTTTGTTTTTCTGTGATGTCAGAACTGTACTACTGATTTAATTTTAAATATTTCTGTGTGATCTCTGAACTCTTGACTAGCACTGTCTGTGCATGTAGTAGAAAGTATTGTCTTGTGGTTTTAATTATTTATAATGAAATATTTTTAAACTTTTTAACTGTGGCTGGTTTGTGTAGAGATAAGTTGAGCTCTAGAGTACATTACATATTTATAGAGTTTACTGTCCAAGTCATTCTAATAAGCCTTGAGACTGTTTAGTCACATCTACCAATTGGATAACAATATTGCACAGTAAAAATTGGACACCCTTTTAAGGGTCTTTGGTTAGCTAATAATATTAGCTGGGTGGTGGCAAGTGATTACTACCGCATAGTCTACGTAAAAGGGGCACAGCTGGAGAACCTGTGCCAGCCTTCCCCAGAAGTGTCTGTGTGGTTGTATAAACTCTCATCTCAAAGTGTGTGTGTGTGTCAGCTACTTCGGCAGGGAAACAAAGCACTGGTTGGACAGAGAGGGTGCTGGAGATTTTAACTTGCCCAGCTAGGCTGAGATCTGGACCCTACAGCTGTCCAATGGGGAGTCTTATTGGGGGGACCTGGACAGCAAGGAAGCGACCAGTCCCGGACTGACTGTGATCTCTGTGTGCTCTTAAGGGAAATTGCACTTTACTGTGTGTAGTTGTTATCCTTTCCTTATATATGAGACGCCTTCTCTGATGTTAGTGGTGAGGATTGAGGCTCCTTGATTGCTAGGCTAGGGCACAGGCGTCACAAGGTTAACTAAAGAGAAAGTAACAGTCAGCTGCCTGTCAGGCGCCAGGAACTGCCACATAATGCATGCAGTCAGGTCTCTCAACAACGGGTACAAATATGACTCTGTCATTGTACATGTGGGTGTGAATGACCTGAGACATACCTCTCTGGACTACATGAAGAGAGACATGGAGGAGCTCTGGGATTATGTAGCCCAGGCGGGTATGACCCTAGCCCTGAGCAGCATCCTACCGTCACCCAGAATGATACCACAGTACAAGCAGAAAATAATTGATTTCAACAACTGGCTAAATTTCTGGTGTCATTCTAAGGGGATCCAGTATCTGCCTGGGATGACATGACTGACAGACCTTGATGCTTTGCCAGAGATAGCCTGCATCTGTCACCCCTGGACTTCCGCATACTGGCCAAGGCTCTTGCCATCCCTATAGTGCCTTTTTAGGCAGTGTTCCAAAGACCAAATTACCACCGTAACAGCTACAAACAAATGCAATCCAAGAGTCATGCGGCTCAACGCTAGAAGTCTAAATCTCAAAAAGCACTCGCTCGAAGCACTACTTAAAATGGAGAACATTGACATTTATGTTGTAACAGAGACCTGGGTTCAAGGTAGCAGAAAGCACCCCTGCACTACCAGGCTATACCTCATTCTACACCTTTCGGTCCCAGAACTTTTTCTGAAGCTCCAAAGGTGGTGGTGTTTCCATATTGTTAAAGGATGCGCACAACTCCAGACTGGTAGCCCAACATAATGCATTTCAGATCCTTCAGGTGCAGCTAACATTGGGTAAAACAACGACTCACATTGTAGCCTGCTATAGGTCCCCAACCATGTCCCAAGACCCACACTCCACGTTCCTAAGTACCCTGTAGAATATTAGGGTCCATCCTAACACTCTCATACTGGGCAGCTTCAACTACCCCTCCATTACCTGGGAAAACTACTCATGTACCAATACACTTGCCCAATGCTTTCTGGAATTCATTAATTCCAATGCTCTGGACCAGCTCGTTCTTACCCCCACTAGAGGTAGCAACATCCTTGACCTGGTCATTACTAAGAAGGGCGACCGTTGCTCTACACCAATAGTCAACTCCTCTCTGGTTAGATCTGACCACAAACCAATCACCTTGGAAATCCAACCCCCTCCCCACAAAGGTAACCACCATGAAAAACTACTCCAAAGCTAACTTTGGGCTCCTGAGGTGGCTAACATCACGGCACCCATGCAAATGGACAATAGTTGCATGACCGCCGAATCATACACCAATGCACTGAACAAACACATACACAAATGCATGGATCTCATCATACCCAACAGAGACTCTCTCCTCAAAAAAAAAAAAAAAAAAAAAAAAAAAGGAAGCCAATCTGGTGGTCCACTGTCATAAACAAACTCTACAACAGGAGGAGGAAACTGATGCGGAATAAGGTGCATTCCCAAAACTGGAAAAACTCCCTTATCAGCCTCAACAAAAGGATGAGATCCCTCATCAAAGCCTCTAAGGCTAGCTATGAAAACAAAATTGCAGCAGATAGCAAAGACAACAACAAGGCCTTCTATAGTTATGCAAAGAATCTCCATGGCAATACCCAGATTTGCTCTGAGCTACTGCACAATGGTATCTCCTATAACGAGCAAACAGATATTGCCAATATACTGGCCGACAGATTCAGTGCTAACTTTACCCCTTCCCCCCATAGGACAAATCCCAATACCAGTAGATTGCCAGGCACACAGTATTACTAGTGCACAGGTTAAAACAGCACCGTCCAAGGCCAAGAATACAGCTTCTATGGGATCTGACAATCTCCATGGCTGTGTTCTACATGAACTACAGAGTGAACTGGCACCTCACCTGTATGTTCTGTTCAATCACAGCCTCACCTCAGGCTTTGTCCCTACTGAATGGCGCACTTCTACAGTCATCCCTCTCCAGAAAGGAGGAGCGACTACAGACCCTGGGAATTATCGCCCCATTAGCGTGACGAGTTTGATATGTAAAGCTATGGAAAGCATCACCATGGACCTAACAAACAAGGATATAGGGAATCTCCAAACTCTGGATCCTACACAGTTTGGTTTTGTGAAGGGTAGATCATGCCTGCTCAACTTGGTCGACTTCTTTGAATTAGTCATCAGAGCTGTGGATGAAGGCAGGGTGGTTCATACAGCCTACATTGATCTGGCCAAGGCCTTTGATCCCATTCCCCACTCAGGAATCACAGACAAACTCACTAAGCTAGACATCAACCCCTATATCACTAGGTGGGTTGCAAATTGGCTCATAGATAGAACCCACAGTGTGAAAGTAGCTGACTTAAGTCAGACCGTCAACCAGTCACAAGTGAAGTCCAACAGGGTTCGGCTCTGGGTCCTCTCCTTTTTGGTATCTACTTCTCTGAAGTCCAAGCCAACATGAAGAGACTCTGGCTGACAAAGTCTGCAGACGATTGCAAGCTGGGAGCTATTATTAACTCCCCAAGTGATGGTGACATCCTACAGAAATGGCTCAGTGAGACCAGCGACTGGTGTCAGAACCATGGCCTTAAGCTCAATGCCAAAAAAATGTGTAATCATCCCCTTTGGGAAAAACCTGGTTCCCTTGAATTACCACATTGATGGTAGTCCACTGAATACAGAAGACATTATAAGAGATCTGAGAACACAGGTTGACAGCAACCTCTCTTTTAACCACCACGTTGCCACTGTGGTTAGAATGTCCTTCTATGTGGCACATCTCATTACTAAGGGTTTTGCATCCAGGAAGAAAGAGGTCATTGTCTCCCTCTACTCTTTCCTCATTAGGCCAATCATAGAGTACAATGCCTCATTTAGCATGCACCTCACACCTGCAACAACTGCAGAGGCCACAAAAGTACCTCACAAAGAGAATCCTAGGGCTTAAACACTTGCCCTATATGGACAGACTCAAAAAACTCCAACTATTCTCCGTCTCATATCGCCTACTTACAGGTGATCTCTGCTTGACTTACAAAGCCATGTATGACCAAGCTCTGTTAGAAATGCTACATCTAAAGAAATCCCAATCCTTCCGCACCACATGCTCCAGAGACCTCAACCTCATTACCACAACCAACAGAACATGCTGGAGGTACAGGTTCATAACCCAGAGATTGCCCAAGCTATGGAACAAACTTCCCATACATGTCAAGCAGAGCACCTCACTGGCCCTCTTCAAGAGAAATCTTGATGAGTGGATGGGAAATAGAAAATTCACCCTGGGATCACTCTAGTGGCTCAACTCGACAGAGGCTCTAGGAACTAAGGTCATGTGGCACAATGCCAGGGTAATCTTATGGGCTAGGCTTGTAAATGCTCCAGGGCCACTAGCCTAGTACACACCTATGAACCCATGTAACCATCTGCACGAGTTCTCAGATCCCTGACTAATGAATCAACTTTTAGAGGTGTTTTCCTGACTACATAGTTACCTGGGGTGGCAGTCTTCCTAAAATGTTCCATTTCTTGGTACAGAGTTGTAAGCTATGACTTTAGCACCAGACATTTGTCTGTGTTAGACCTTCCTGAAGAGTGTTATCTGCGAACTTGAACTATAAATACATTAAACAATAAAGTTTATGTAACCAAGGGTAAAACAGTATATGCAATTTGGCAGTAACTAATGTTACTCTGTCATTTCGAAAACATATGAAAGGCTTCTCTGGACACAAGTTTTCTAGCACGTATAACAAAACTGACAAAACAGCACAGTGCTTTCTCACTTGCTGGTAGGGATTCCTGTGTGTTTGTGTGTGTGGGGCATTTATAAGAACCTCTGGTCTGAAATGTGTAGTTAGTTTCTCTAAAGGAGTGAAGGGCGAAGTGTGTTTTGTAAGTACTGGTTCTAACCAGTACTGACTTGACATCAATTGCACATTTTGCCTGCTGCCCCGTTAATGGAAAAGTACTGGGGTTTTTTTTTTTTTGTTTTTTTTTTTTGCAAAAAAGGGTACTGTATCAAACTTCAATAGTTTGAAGCTGCAGATGTGAATAGAAATGCAATGGTAATGAATGAGCAGATGATTTTTGGCTGTATACTTGAGCGAAATCACGTTTTCTTGAATGAAGTTGCTTCAAAGGATATAGGTTCCTAGGTTGGTACTGGGCTATCTGCCCGAAGGCATATATTAGCCCAGCCACGTTGTGCGGTATTCACCGCCCCTTTAGTAGTTCCCTAGACCCTTGTACTAGCAGCTAGTACCCTTGGCCCCTATCTAGTAGTGCTGTTGGTGTGATCCCCGGTGTGAACTTTGTTACCCATCCACTCATCAAGGTTCCTCTTAAAGCGTGATAGTGAGGGGCTCTGTCTTATCTAGATCGGGACCCTGTTCCATAGTAAGGTAAGTCTCTGCGAAGGTAATCTATCCCTCCAGCATGTTCTATTCATTGTTGTGTTGAGGTTTATATCCCTAGAGCATGTAGCTCAAGTAGATTTGGTTTTGCTAAGATGGAGCATGTTCTGGGTTGGACATGGCTCTCTACGTTAGACAGAGATTGCCTCTGAGAAAGCGGTACGCAACAGAGAACAGTCTTAGCTTTTTCAATTGTGCTGCATATGGCAACTGTTTGAGGCCAGTAATCCTCTTGGTTAGGTACCTTTGTGGTCTCTCCAGCTGCTGGAGATGTCTAGCCAGGTACATTCCAATTGGTGCATTGTACTCAATAATGGTTCTGATGAGGGAAGAGTAGAGGGGCACCATTACATCCTTAGATCTTGATGCGAACCCTTTTGTGATCAGATGGGTCACATAGAAGGATTTTCTAACCACTTTAGCAACATGGTTATCAAAGGAAAGATGGCTATCTACTTGGGTCCCTAGATCCCTTATTTCTTCTTCAGATTTCTGGGAATTACCTCCTATGTTGTAGTTTGCGGGTACTCTGTTTTTTCCAAAGGGGATATGCTTGCTATACTCTACCAGAATATCCTTGCCTACTGTCATTCTTCCACTGGTAGAGAAGAAGTGGGATATTCTTTTATCTCAAAAAATTTATCAGCTAATTATTAATTTGGAGACTGTTGCTGGGGATAATGAAATCTGTTTTTGCTCAGCTTACTAAAACTGTCACTCACTAGGAAAAGAATTTAGAAAATGATCACTATGATGAATTACAAACAAAATTGTCACAAATAATATATCCTCACATAAAAGTAAAATAACAATGCTGCAAGGGTGGAGGATGTATACTACACACGCATTTCATAACTTCAGTATTGAAATGAAAGGTCTTAAATCATTCATATACAGTACAGGTATGGGAGTGTTACTCTATAAAAGAATAACTTTCCATAACAAAAATACTGTTAAAAGTACTGTTCTGTTTTTTCTTCTCCAAAGTACTTCTGTCTACATCAAAAATGTTTCTCAACCTACAAGGAAGGGATGTTTTCGGACCCCCCTTCTTAATTTATCACATGCTTGCAATGACAGGTACTACCTAACAAAATACTGCTCTGCTCCTGTCATCATCAAAAGTGTAACGCTATGAAGAGACGATACGTTAAATACAACTTTTACCAAAAAAGTATACTACTTAAATAAAGAAAACACTACATAATTACAAACTACTGAGGAAAACCAGTCCATATAAATCACTAACAGCCATTAACAATACGTGAGCCGCGACTGTCCAAAACATGACGTGCCCAATTAGTACCAAAAATGCACTAAACAATTCAGAATAGTTCTCCCAATAGGGTTACTCAGATCTGCAATTTCTGTAAAATAATACGTATGCAATGAAAACACATTATGTACATATAAAGTACTACTTAATATGCATGTAGAGAATCATTTCTTTTTGTCATAATGAAGACACTGTCTTAAAAAATACTACTCACCATCTTTACTAGCTATTTGTTCTTCTACTGACAACTTTTTTTTTGCAAAGGCCACGTCTTCGAACAGTAGTCATAAATGAAGTAGCGTATAAGACGTGCGGTTCATATGTCAAAGTTGAAAGTGGACGTTTAGTGCGTATGTGTGATATAATACGTTCTGTGAATTGGTTGTTCTGTAGTAGTTATTTCTTTTGTCGTCTTTGTACTTATGGGTGTAAAATATTTCAGTCATGTTGCGAGTTGCAGTTATAAAAATACAGTGATCGTTTATGAGAGTAACTCAAAATATACGCAGCGGTGAACTGCCAGAGGCAGTTTCGATTCTCTGCGGTATATATGTCTAATGAAACCAGGAGATAAATGAGCAAACTGTTAGACATAAGGATGGTGATGATGATGCAAAAATAATACCCAAAATACTGAAAGAAACGCGGTACCAGAGTCTTTAAAATACATGTATGGTCACAAAAGCGCAACACGCGTGTCTGTATGTGCTTCAGCTGCCATGCTTGCATTTTTTTTGGGGGGGTGGAAAACAAAACAAATCAAAATTATTAAAACAAATCAAAATTATTGAAATTACCCAGAGTGATTAGGCACCATTCCTTAAAACTGTACTTCACTGCGGGAAATGTTCTTCATAGGGGGTCTGAAAAATTCTGTGTAACACTGCTCTACATTGAAAAGGTTTATTACACATTCATTGGTAATTTATTTTTAACAAATGCTCTTTTTAAATACAAATATTTTAAGCATAGGCTTCTAGCTTGCCAATATACCTAAACAGTTGTTTCCGTAATACGTGTCCAGGCTGTTCTTAAAAATATCTAAACTACTAGTCTTTGTTTTAATTTAATTTGGTAGCCCATTTCACGCATCAGTTAATCTCTCAAAAGAATCAATCGGTACACTTTTCATTCCTACAGAATCTTCTAAGGAGGTTGTTTATTCTCTACCACTTTTTGATAACGCCAAACATTCTCATAGGTAGTTGTCTCTAAATGCCCTATATGCCTGAATAATGTCTCTTAAATATCTATATGAGACACCATACAAGTTCAGATATTTTAGTCTTTTGTAGTAACAAATTTTCACATCCATGGAGGGCTTTGCTATTTTTTTGCTGTACTCTTTCCAGTTTACCCATGCTTATTTTATTATAAGGTTTCCAAATTGTTACTCCTATTCAAGTTTGCATCTAATATAACTAACAAACTATAACATTGAATCATACTGTAGTTCTCAACCATCCAGTTCCAAAAAGTGGAAAGCTGTCTTTCACAATGCTGAGCAAGAGGGCACAATTTGGTGCACTTACCATAAATTTCAACTAGAAACCTGGAAGAATGGTCACTGTTTCTTCATTCTTGCAAGTTCGTGTAATGAATTAATCTGATTTTTATTTGCCATTGTTATTTTGGCTGGCTGTCAGTTAAGTATTTTAAAAGTTTTTTTTTTTTTTAATGTAACAATGAATGTGTGATGTTCAGTGTATAACATGGAAATGAGGAATGTTCCTTGTAATTAGGTACATTTGAGAGGTGCAAATCATATTAATTCATCAAAAGAACCTTTTACATGTACAAAGCAACATAAAACCATGCTGTTAGCTTATTACTTGAAGTTATTAGTAAATATTCCAAATTATGAGAGGTAGTGTTTCCCGGTTTGGAGAAAGAAGGTTGAACTATTTTGGGCATTACCCCAGTAAACAAAGGTATTAAATAAATAAATGATCAAAATGGATATCAGCCCACTTAGTCATAGGTATGTATGAGACCGGTTTTACTACTTTCATAAAGTTAGGATTTTTTTTTTAATTTGTACAGACATGTTTTTGCATATTTATTAACTTCTTGAGGTAGAGTTAATGAACAGATGCAGTTACAGCATAAAGAAGAGCTCCTGAGCCGAATAAAATATAATAAATTAGTGTGTGTGTGTGTGTGTGTGTGTGTGTGTGTGTGTGTGTGTGTGTGTGGGGTTGTTATTTAGAGCACTTAACTTCGCCAATGATTTGCATAGCTGAAAATTGTTATGACAGTAGCTTAGATTGAAAACTGTTCCCGTTGTAACATTCTCACAAATTCCTGTGGATTTTCTGGCTAATTCCATTTGTAAGGGGATATTGACACCCCCCCTTAACTCTCAACTGTCCATATTAATATTATTAATAATAATATTATTATACCTCACTCTGATGGACCTCCTGTATATCCACAAAACAAACAGCACCAGAATTACCCATTCTAAAGACTTAAATGTTGCCTGTAATATAAATAGGACCTGCTGGAGAGAGGTATTTATCCCAGAGACTACCCCATTTATGGAACAGGCTCCCCATCCATGTGAAGCAGAGTTCCTCCCTAATCCAATTCAAGTGCAACTTGGATAATTGGATGGGAATCTGGAAATTCATCCATGGTTTGGCACCTACTGTATGTCTTTGATGCTAACAGGTAACCTGTAATTGGTTCACCTCCCAGGCCCATGCGCACACTTCATAGGTTCATACTAGGCTATCTGCCCTAGGGCATTTATAAGCCTAGCCCGAGTGTGTGTGGCTTTCGTCACCCCTTGGAATGAGAATACTATGCCCATTTAGGGTTTAGTTTACTGTGCCTCTGTCTAGTAGTAACACAGAAATGACCCCCGGGGTAAACCTACGATCTCCCATCCACTCGCCAAGATTTC
Source organism: Protopterus annectens (assembly GCF_019279795.1). Taxonomy (NCBI): domain Eukaryota; kingdom Metazoa; phylum Chordata; order Ceratodontiformes; family Protopteridae; genus Protopterus; species Protopterus annectens. Next base: position 1,397,246,843 of record NC_056732.1, on the reverse strand, counting down.
TCTTGAAGAGAGTCAGTGAGGGGCTCTGCCTAACATGGACTGGGATTCTGTTCCAGAGTGTAGGGAGCCTCTGGGTTATGAATCTGTCCCTCCAGCACGTCCTATTTATTTCTGTGTTGAGGTTCAAATCTCTCGCTCTCGTGGCTCTGGTGGATTTGGATTTTATGACGTGGAGCATGTCCATTAATTCCGGATTGTACATGGCCTTGTATGTCAGACCTAGATCGCCTCTGAGTAGGCGGTATGCGACTGAATAGAGCTGGAGTTTCTTCAGCCGGGCAGCATATGACATATGTTTGAGACCCTTGATCCTCTTGGTGAGGTACTTTTGGGGTCTTTCTAACTGCTGCAGGTGTCGGGTAAGGTACATCCCAAATGGGGCATTGTACTCAATTATGGGCCTGATAAGGGAAGAGTATAGGGGCACAATGACCTCTCTTGATCTAGATGTGAATCCTTTCATGATAAGGTGGGTAATATAGAAGGTCTTCCTAACCACCTTGGCAACGTGAGTGTCAAATGAGAGGTTACTGTCAACTTGGGTCCCTAGGTCCCTGATTACTTCTTCCGCACTTAATGGATTACCACCTATGTGGTAATTTGTGGGTACTTCGTTTTTCCCAAAGGGTATGACTATACATTATTTGGCGTTCTGTTTAAGGCCATGGCTCTGGCACCAGTTATCCGTTTCTGTGAGGCCTTTCTGAAGGATGCTTGTGTCCGCTGGAGAATCAATTATGGCACTCAGTTTGCAGTCATCTGCGAACTTTGTTAGCCACAATTCTCCTATGTTTGCTTGCACCTCAGAAAAATAAATGCCAAACAAGAGGGGTCCCAGGACTGAGCCCTGTGGGACACCGCTTGTGACTGGCTTAGAGTCTGACATGGCTCCAGCAATTCTGACCTTGTGGGTTCTGTCCTTGAGCCAGTTTGCAACCCATCTTAAGACATATGGGTTTACATTTAAGCTGGTGAGCTTGTCTATGATGCCCGAGTGGGGTATTGTGTCGAAGGCTTTTGCAAGATCAAGGTAGGCTGTCTGAACTGCCTTACCCTCATCAATGGCCTTTGTGACTGTTTCAAAAAAGTCGACCAGGTTCAAAAGGCAGGATCTGCCCTTGACAAAGCTGAATTGGGTAGGATCCAGTGTCTGTAGGTCCCCAGTGTCTTTGTTTATGAGTTCCATAATGATCCTCTCCATAGCTTTGCAGACCAGGCTCATCAAGCTTATGGGGCGGTAATTTCCAGGGTCCATAGAAGCACCTCCTTTGTGGAGTGGGACCACTGTTGCTGTACGCCATTCTTTGGGTACGTATCCTGTAGTAAGGCTGAGATTAAACAGCAGCCTTATGTGCGGGTTTAGTTCCTCTTGGAGTTCATGTAGCACGCAACCCGGGACACCGTCTGTTCCCATTGATGCTGTGTTTTTAGCTTTGGAGAGGGCGGCTCTCACCTGGGCATCTGAGATGTCAGGGAGGCTACACTCTGCTGGGATAGATATTTCTCCTTTTGGGGGGGAGGGGGGAGAGAAATTTGCACTGAACCTGTCTGCCAGTATGTTGGCAATGTCTGTGGGTCAGTTTATTTTTTGTCATTTTGGACTAACTCTGAGCATATCTGGGAGTTTCCACCCAGGTTTCTAACATAACTAAAGAAGGCCTTGTGATTGTCTTTAGTGTCTTTTGCGATTTTTCTCTCGAAGTTGGCCTTGGATGATTTTATGAGTGATCGTAGTTTTTTGCTAGTACTGATCAGAGATGCCTTCCCTTTTGGGGATTTTACTCTGTCATGTAGTAGCTTCCTCCTCCTGTTGTAAAGCTTGTTTATGGCTGGGGTCCACCAGACAGGACGCCTGCCTTTGGGGGAATGGGTCTTGGTTTTATTTGGGATTGCATGATCCATGCATTCTTGAAGGTGTCCATAGAAAGCGTTTATAAAGGATTCAGTGGTGTGGGCTGTGGTTTTCACTGGCCCAGGGGCCTTGAAGGATACCACTTCAGTCTTGAGAAGTGTGAAGTCAGCTTTTGAGAAATTCTTCACTGTGGTATTTTGTGCTGGGGATGGGGGTGGGATGTGGATTTCCAGTGAGATTAATTTATGGTCTGATCTCACCAATGAGGGGTATACTTCCGGTGTGGAGCATTGTGTCCCCATGTTTGTGATGATCAGGTCTAGTATATTATCTCCTCTTGTGGGAGTGGTGACTAGTTGTTCCATCGCATTTGAGTTTATGAATTCTAGGAACCTTTGGGCTAGGGTGTTGGGGCTTGAGTAATGCTTCCAGTCTATCTTTGGGTAGTTGAAGTCTCCCAATATGATGGTATTTGGAGAGACATTCATACTCTTCAGTGTTTTCAGGAAGGCTGAGTGGGGTTCCTGAGTTTGAGAGGGTGGTCTGTAGCATGCTACAAACTGTAGGGCAGTTTTGCCAACGGCTAGTTGCACCCAGGGGTGGCCCATGCTATTGGACTGCAGCCCCCTCAACTGTAAAATAAAAGAATAAAAATAAAAAGAAATAAAACAAAAAGAAAAAAAAGTTTAAAAATTTGCGGACTTCGCGCATGCGCACTAGTCCAGACTGCTGCTGAGAGTCTGGAGCATACGCAGATTGTCTCAGCAGCAGTCCTGATTAGGAAACATGAGGAACGGAGCTCCCAACAGTCTATGCAGTTTTAAACTGCATAGACTGTCCTGGGAAAATGCATCGGGGTCGGACTGCAACGTCAGCAGTCTGGAATTTGCTGCAGCCTCATCGGGAAGATCTCGCAGGTCGTTTTGCGCGGGGTTTGGATGTATTGGTTTCACTTGCAGGGATCAGAGGATCTCGCAGGGTTTGGATGTATTGGTTTCACTTGCAGGGATCGGAGGATCTTGCGGGTCTGGAGTTGCGCGGGCAGGGTTTGGATGTATTTATGGTGGTTTCACTTGCATGGAGAGGGATCGAGGTTTGGAGAAGGACAAGAGCTACTACAGGTAAGTGTGTGTGTGCGTGTGTGTGTGCGTGTGTGTGTGTGTGTGTGTGTGTGTGTGTGTGTGTGAAAATGCCCCAGGTGCAATATACTGGTGGTTAGACTCATGGTGGTGTGGTAGGGAATATCTCAGGCTTGAACCCTGTACCTTGTATACAGGGGTTAAAGACTTGAATTCCCTACCCACCACCATTTCTAAAATAATTGCAGATTTTTGCCTCATATTTGATCTGATCTGTTCCTCATAATATCTGTGGTTTGTAAATATTGCAATGCTTGATATTTGATGGTGCAGTGGTAGCATTATTGCCTCACAGCTGCAGGTTCTCAGGTTTGATTCTTGGCTGGGTTTCCTTCTTTGTGGGGTCTGTATCTTCTCCCTGTGTTTGTGTGGGTTTGCTTTTGTGTCCTCCCATGTTACAAAGACATGTCTGCATTATTTCTTCCTGGGCCTCTGCTGAAAATAGTTTTTTTTTGTTCCAAATCAGACTGTCCTGATTAACAAATGTTAAATAAAACTGACAGGCATTTGAATTTCAGACGTCAAGTTTCTGAATGTTTAATTCCTTACATATTTGATGGTGCAGTGGCAGTATTGTTGCCTCACAGCTATAGGTTTTCTGGTTTGATTCTTGGCTGGGGTGCCTTCTGTGTGGAGTCTGCATCTTATCTCTGTGTTTGTGTGGATTTGCTCTGGTGTCCTGCCATGTTACAAAGACATGTGTCTACAGTATTCCTCCCTGGGCCTCTGCTGAAAATTGTTTTTGTTCCATCAGAAGTAAAATTGACAGGCATTTGAATTTCAGACTTAATATTCTTCAGAAAATACATAGTAAAACAACTTTTTATTCTAGCAATAAATATATAGTAACGCAAACTTTATAGCAATTTTCTAAGTTTATAAGATGACTATTTGAAATTTGTCCTTATTTTTGGGACTGTATTACCCTGTTATTGGCTTTGTCCAGGTTTTTTGTGCTAAAGTTGACAGCTATGGCCAGAACTGAATTCACTGAATATGTTTGAGGGCTGTATTCCCTCATTACTGGGTTTATCCAGGTGTTTTGTGCTAAGAGGTTGACAGCTATGGTGAGAACTGAATTCATTAAATGATAGCCATTTAAGTTTCAGTCCTCCTCTCTTTCACAAAGCAGCTGATTTGGCATAGTGGTATGTTGCTCTGACTGTTTTGCACAGGGACCTTGGCAGTAAAATGTATGGTGGTAACACAGCATTTTTCTTTCACAAAGCAGTTGATTTGGCGTAGTGGTATGTTGTTCTGATTCTTTGCACAGGGACCTTGGCAGTAAAATGTATGGTGGTAACACAGCATTTTATTCTAGCAGCTTTCCAAGATTATACAAGCAATGTTTAATGTGTCTCTGGTTTTTGCCCTTTTGACCCACCCCAATAAATTTGGCTTTTTCCAGATTTCTTGTGCTGCTAAGTTGAGATGCAGTTGAGGATTGAGTAGATTCTACAAGGAGCTGAGAGCTGCAGGGGAAGAGAAGTTTAGTGCTGACTATGCTAAGTTAGCTCACATTGCTAATAGCACAACAGGTTGTGTACTTGCTTTTGATGCAGAAGGTTGTTGGTTCTACTCCCATAAGGGGTGAATGCTGCCGTACTGAAAGTTAAGATACTAATTATGAACCTGTTATCAGTTTGCCATCCATTTCCTATTGCAATATTACTAGCTTATTTTTAATGTAATTTAGGCAGTTTATTCTTCAGGGGCATCAGACACTTTATTTTTCGATGAAACCATGAAATATAAAGGTGATTGCTAGCAACAACCTCTTCATTACATATTTATTTAACATGGAATTATTTAAATGACTTTTTTACTACTTCAGAGATTGTGCATATTTACTGATAATGGTGGACTGTAGAATTGTGCATATTTACTGATAATAGTGGACTGTAGAAGTTTGAGTAGACTTTTATGATGGAAATGTTCTGAATTGGGCAGTTTTGTCATTGGTGCATGCGTTTTGTTTAATTGTTTACTGGAAAAATGTTCAAAGCAATAGGAAGGTGTATCAAAGAGCACATGTATGTTTCATATGCAAGGGGCCTATGATTTGAAAACAGCCCAGAATTAATCTTTATTTGTCACGGGTAAAATGTATTTTCTTTGAATGTGGGTTTCAATGTTGTTTCAATGAATGTGAGTTTCAAGGGCAGAGAAGATTTAATGCCAAGTTTGTTTAGCAGATGTCTTAGTGTTTGTGCTGTAAAATGCAAAATAAAACTTTCAAATAAAGTTCAAATCATAGAAGTAAATCAGTATGCCCATTAGTGTTTATGGTAAATGGAGTGAAATATCCAAGTAATGGATCATTGGAATGGCTGCAGGGGTAGGCTCCATTTGACCATGGTTTTGTGAGGGGGAAGGGCGGCAAACTTAGGCAGCCCCAGCTGAACTATACCTCTCAACTGTCCAGATTTTCAAAGAATGAATAGATTTTTTGCTTCTTATTTTTGGTTTGTTCCTCATAAAATTTGTGGTTTTCTGGCAAATCATTTAAGAATTAAGTCACTAAATAATGACACACTGAGTTTCAGACTTCATAACCTTCAGAAAAATGCATGCTAAAGTAAGACCTGTTCTATCAACTGTCTCAGTTTATACAAGAGCAATTTTTAGTGCTGTTTATATATTCCCCCAATATATTTGGCCTTGTCCAGATTTATTGCATTAACAGGTTGAGAGGTACATGCAAATAAATTGCTTTATAGAATTAGGCATAGCCAGACCTCTCAACTGTCCCTGATTTTGGCTCAAAATGTTGCTCTTCCCCTAACGATCCCTCCGCAAAATAGCAATTTTGGAAGAAAACGTGGAGGGTTTATAAGTAAGAAAGAACTAATAATCAGATTACTTTTATTTCAGAAATGCATGTAGATTATTTGATTTTGTCAGCTGCTCAAGTTAGCCAACACATACCTTAAAGTGTCCCTTCTTTGACAGGTTCCCAGCTGTATTGTTTTGCTATTTTATATTTTTTACATCACATTTTTGGTCCATTTTTCATAAAATTGTGTTTTTTTTGGCAAATTAGTGATAAATCATTAAAGACTGAAGTTAGAAAATAATGACAGACATTTGTGTTTCAGATTTCATACCATTCAGAAAATGCATACTAATGCAAGGCCTCTATTATCTTTCTAAGTTTATAAGAGCAATATTTTAAAAATTGTCCTTATTTTTGGGCCTTTGTCCCATTTCTTTGTATGGCTTTGTCCAGAGTTCTTGCTCTGAGGTTGAGAGGTATGACAAATGTGTCAGGGCCATCACAAGTCAGCCAGAGACATTTCAAACTTTGACATACTTGTTGCACCCCACTCCCCCATGTAGTGACTCTGGATGTGTCGAAGCAAGGCAAGGAGTAGTTATGCAGTGTAAATGTGCAGAGAATCCCACCCATCCAAGGTAGACACAAGTACGACAGTGGCTTTTCATCTGTCCTTGATTTTTACAGAATGGTCTGGTTTCTGTCATATTGTTTGTACTGTTGATTTATGCTTATTACTCAAAGTGCCTGTTGCTCTGTGTTTAAGTAGCAATACTTTAATGACAATCAGGTAAGCTTGGCTGAGATTGCAAGATGCAAGTAAGCTTTAATAAGCATACTGTTAAGGAATTGCCAACATTGAAAGCCTTTCTGTTGCCATGTAGAGAATACTTAACTAGATAATGTATAAGCCTTGAGTATTGAAATGCATATGCCAGTATTTGTAATAAAGGACAGGATTACATTATTTTAAGAGTCTCATTACACTTGGAGACTTCCAGTCATCTCTGCAGGCTTTACCCGTAAACAGAATGCCAATCGTGTGGTCCATAACCAGTACAGTAATCCTTTTAAGCAATGTACCTTGAGCTTATTTCTTGTTTGTTTTCATTTTTTACTTTGATCATGCTTTCACCATGAAACAAGTAGATGTCAGGCAGCAGGTCTTTTTTTTGGATAAGGAACATTTTTACAAGTGGGGGGCATCAGAGATTTCTACTTTCAGCATGTTACTTGGTACTTTTAATAAAGCTGAATATAAATTATAATTAGAACTGCAGTGCAAGAAGTGGTTTGAGTTGAGTGCTGCTTGTTTTTCTTATACTTGATTTTGACTGGCATTCCATTAATGTATTAAAAAAAATAATTTATTTGTTCATGCCTCACAATCTTTTTTGTTTCCATCTAGATATTAAGCTGTCATGCAGCCAATGCATTGAAATATTTTTATTCTTCTACACTTCATTTTGTCTTGATTGGACTCTCATAATGACAGTTTGGCACCCAGGGCAGTATATTTAGTTTTTGTGGTTTGCTACTACAGGTGTGTGTGTGTGTGTGTGTGTGTGTGTGTGTGTGTGTGTGTGTGTGTGTGTGTGTGTGTGTGTGTGTGTGTGTGTGTGTTAGGGAATACCTCAGACTTGAACCCTGTACCTTGTATGCAGGTGTTAAAGACCTGAATTCCCTACCCACCACCATTTGTAAAAAAATTGCAGATTTTTGCCTCATATTTGATCTGATCTGTTCCTCATAATATCTGTGGTTTGTAAATGTTGCAATGCTTGATATTTGATGGTGCAGTGGTAGCATTGTTGCCTCATAGCTGCAGGTTCTCAGGTTTGATTCTTGGCTGGGGTGCCTTCTTTGTAGGGTCTGTATCTTCTCCCTGTGTTTGTGTGGGTTTGCTTTTGTGTCCTCCCATGTTACAAAGACATGTCTGCATTATTTCTTCCTGGGCCTCTGCTGAACATTGTTTTTTTGTTCCAAGTCAGACTGTCCTGATTAACAAATGTTAAATAAAATTGACAGGCATTTGAATTTCAGACTTCAGGTTTCTGAATGTTTTAATTCCTTACATATTTGATGGTGCAGTGGTAGTATTGTTGCCTCACAGCTATAGGTTTTTCTGGTTTGATTCTTGGCTGGGGTGCCTTCTGTGTGGAGTCTACATCTCCTCCCTGTGTTTGTGTGGATTTGCTCTGGTGCCCTGCCATTTTACAAAGACGTGTCTGCAGTATTTCTCCTTGGGCCTCTGCTGAAAATTGTTTTTGTTCTGTCAGAAGTAAAATTGACAGGCATTTGAATTTCAGACTTCATGTTCTTCAGAAAATACATAGTAACACAACCTACAACCTTTTTATTCTAGCAATTTTCTAAGTTTATAAGATGAATATTTGAAATTTGTCCCTATTTTTGGGACTGTATTCCCCCATTATTGGCTTCGTCCAGGTTTTTGTGCTAAGGTTGACAGCTATGGCAAGAACTGAATTCACTGAATATGTTTGAGGGCTGTATTCCCTCATTACTGGGTTTGTCCAGGTGTTTTGTACTAAGAGGTTGACAGCTATGGTGAGAACTGAATTTACTAAATGATAGCTATTTAAGTTTCAGTCTTCCTCTCTTTTACAAAGCAGCTGATTTGGCATAGTGGTATGTTGCTCTGACTGTTTTGCACGGGGACCTTGGCAGTAAAATGTATGGTGGCAATGCAGCATTTCTCTTTCACACAGCAGCTGATTTGGCGTAGTGGTATGTTGCTCTGACTGTTTTGCACAGGGACCTTGGCAGTAAAATGTATGGTGGTAACACAGCATTTTATTCTAGCAACTTGCCAAGATTATACAAGCAATGTTTAATGTGTCCCTGGTTTTTGGGCTTTTGACCCCCCCCCCCAATAAATTTTGTCTTTTTCCAGTTTTCTTGTGCTGCAAAGTTGGGATGCATTTGAGTATTGAGTAGATTTTACAAGGAGCTGAGAGCTGCAGGGGAACAGAAGTTTAGTGTTGCTTAAGTGAAGTTGGTTTGCCTTGTTAATAGCACAACAGGTTTTGTACTTGCTTTTGATGCAGAAGGCTGTGGGTTCTACTCCTACAAGGGGTGTTTGCTGCCGTACTGAGAATGTTCTCCTTGGTGAAGATACTAACTATGAGTCTGTTATCAGTTTGCCATCCATTTCCTCTTGCAATATTACTAGCTTATCATTTTTAATGTAATATAGGCAATTTAGTCCTGAGGGGCAACAAACACTTTATTTTTAGATGAAACCATGAAATATAAAGGTGTTTGCTAGCAGCAACCTCTTCATTAGTTACAGATTTCTTTAATGTGGAATTATTTAGATGACTTTTACTTCTTCAGAGATTGTGCATATTTACTGATAATGGACTGTAGAATTGTGCATATTTACTGATAATGGTGGACTGTAGAATTGTGCATATTTACTGATAATGGTTGACTGTAGAATTGTGGATATTTACTAATAATGGTGGACTGTGGAAGTCTGAGTAGACTTTTATGATGGAAATGTTCTGAACTGGGCAGTTTTGTCATTATGGGTGCATGTGTTTTGTTTCATTGCTTACTGGAAAAATGTTCAAAACAAATTTAAAACACCCTCTAACAACTGTACTGTATTGTACAAGGAATATAAATTTAGTACAATGAGGAAGGTGTATCAAAGAGCACATGTATGTTTCATATGCAAGAGGCCTATGATTTGAAAACAGCCCAAAATTAATCTTTATCTGCCACTGGCAAAATGTATTTTCTTTGAATGTGGGTTTCAATGCTGTTTCAATGAATGTGAGTTTCAAGGGCAGAGGAGTTTTAATGCTAAGTCTGTTTTTCATTGTGAGACTGCATTGCTTTGTTTAGCAGATGTCTTAGTGTTTGTGCTGTAAAATAGAAAATAAAACTTTCAAATGAAGTCCAACTCATCATAGAAGTAAAGCAGTATGCACATTAGTGTTTATGGTAAATGGAGTGAAATAGCCAAGTAATGGATCATTGGAATGGCTGCAGAGGCTCCATTCAACCATTATTTTGTCAGGGAGGAAGGGCAGCAAACTAAGACAGGCCCAGCTGAACTATACCTCCCAACTGTCCAGATTTTCAAAGAATGAATAGATTTTTGCTTCTTATTTTTGGTTTGTTCTTCATAAAATTTGTAGTTTTCTGGCAAATCATTTAGGAATTAAGTCACTAAATAATGATACACTGAGTTTCAGACTTCATAACCTTCAGAAAAATGCATGCTAAAGTAAGAACTGTTATTCTATCAACTGTTTCAATTTATACAAGAGCAGTTTTAGTACTGTTTATATGTTCCCCCAATATATTTGGCCTTGTTCAGATTTACTGCATTAACAGGTTGAGAGGTACATGCAAATTGCTTTATAGAATTAGGCATAGCCAACCTCTCAACTGTCCCCGATTCTGGCTCAAAATGTTGCTCTTCCCCCTAATAATCCCTCCGCAAAATAACAATTTTGGAAGATAACATGTAGGGTTTACAATTAAGAAATAATTATAATAATCAAAGTTACAGATTACTTGAAATGCATGTAGATTCTTTTATTTTGTCAGCTGCTCAAGTTAGCAGTACTAATATTACAGGTTCCCAGCTGTATTGTGTGGCTATTTCATATTTTTGCATCACATTTTTGGTCCATTTTTCATAAAATTGTGTGTTTTGGCAAATTAGTGACAAATCATTAAAGACTGAAGTTAGAAAATAATGACAGACATTTGAGTTTCAGATTTTATACCCTTCAGAAAATTCATACTAATGCAAGACCTATTCTATTATCTTTCTAAGTTTATTAGAGCAATATTTAAAAATTGTCCTTATTTTTGGGCCTTTGTCCCACTTCTGTGTATGGCTTTGTCCAGATTTCTTGCTCTGAGGTTGAGAGGTATGACAAATGTCAGGGCCATCACAGTCAGCCAGAGACATTTCAAATTGTGACATACTTGTTGCACCCCACTTCCCCATGTAGTGACTCTGGATGTGTCCAAGCAAGGCAAGGAGTAGTTATGCAGTGTAAATGTGCAGCGTGCCCCCCCCCCCCATCCAAGGTAGACACAAGTACTACAGTGGCTTTTCATCTGTCCTTGATTTTGCAGAATGGTCTGGTTTCTGTCATATTTTTGTACTGTTGATTTATGCTTATTACTCAGATTTATGCTTATTACTCAAAGTGCCTGTTGCTCTGTGTTTAAGTAGCAATGCTTTAATGACCATAAGGTAAGCTTGTCTGAGATCGAAAGATGCAAGTAAGCTTTAATATGCATACTGTTAAAGAATTGCCAACATTGAAAGCCTTTCTGTTGTTGCCATGCAGAGAATACTTAACTAGATAATGTATAAGCCTTTGGTATTGAAGGACAGGATTACATTATTTTAAAAAGCTCACACTTGTTGGAGACTTCCAGTCATCTCTACAGGCTTTACCCATAAACTAAACAGAATGCCAATCATGTGTGGTCCATTACCTGTACAGTAATAGGTTCATAGGTTCATACTAGGCTATCTGCCCTAGGGCATTTATAAGCCTAGCCCATAGTTTTGTGGCTTTCACCACCCCTTAAGTTTGAAAGGTATTGTGTCCATTAGTTTACCGTGCCTCTGTCTAGCAGTGACACTGAGGTGATCCCCGGGGTAAACCTGCGATCTCCCATCCATTTGTCAAGATTTCTCTTGAACAGGGCCAGCGAGGTGCTCTGCCTCACATGTACCGGGATTTTGTTCCACAGCATAGGGAGTCTCTGGGTGATGAATCTGTCCCTCCAGCACATCCTATTTATAACTGTGTTAAGGTTTAAGTCTCTTCCTCTTGTATTTCTTATGGATTTAGATTTTTTGAGGTGGAGCATGTCCATCAATTCCGGGTTTGACATGGCCTTGTATGTTAGGCACAGGTCACCTCTGAGCAAATGGTATGCGACCGAATAGAGCTGGAGTTCCTTCAATCGGGCAGCATAAGACATATTTTTGAGACCCTTTATCCTCTTGGTGAGGAACTTTTGGGGCCTTTCCAATTGCTGCAGTTGTCGGGTAAGATACATTCCGAATGGGGCATTGTACTCAATCATTGGTCTGATGAGTGATGAGTACAGGGGAACAATGACCTCCCTTGATCTAGATGTGAATCCCTTCATGATCAGGTGGGCAATGTAGAAGGTTTTCCTAACTACCTTGGCAACGTGGGTGTCAAATGAGAGGTTACTGTCAACCTGGGTACCCAGATCCCTGATAACCTCTTCTGTGCTTAGTGGATTGCCGCCTATATGGTAGCTAGGGGTAATCTTGTTTTTCCCGAAGGGTATGACTATGCATTTTTTGGCGTTTAACTTTAGGCCATGGCTCTGGCACCAGTTATCCGTTTCTATGAGACCCTTCTGAAGGATATCTGTGTCTGATGTGTTTTCAACTATGGCGCCCAGTTTGCAGTCATCTGCAAACTTAGTCAGCCATAATCCTCCTGTGTTTGCCTGTACTTCTGAAAAGTAGATGCCGAACAAGAGGGGGCCTAGGACTGAGCCCTGTGGGACACCACTTGTGACCGGCTTGGAGTCTGACATGGCACCAGCCACTCTGACCCTGTGGGTTCTGTCACTTAGCCAGTTTGCAACCCATCTTGTGACGTATGGGTTTACATTTAAGCAATGTATCTTGAGCTTGTTTCTTGTTTGCTTTTCATTTTTTACTTTGATCATGTTTTCCCCATGAAACAAGTAGATAGTTGTCAGGCAGCAGGTCTTTTTTGGATAAGAAACATTTTTACAAGTGGGGACATCACAGAGATTTCTACTTTCAGCATGTTACTTGGTACTTTAATAAAGCTAAATATAAATTATAATTAGAACTGCAGTGCAAGGAGAAGTGGTTTGAGTTGAGTGCTGCTTGTTTGTCTTATACTTGATTTTGACTGGCATTCCAGTAATGTATTTAAAAAGTAATTTAATTGTTCATGCGTCACAACCTTTTGTTTCCATCTAGATATTAAGTAAGCTGTCATGCAGCCAATGCATTGAAATATTTTTATTCTTCCACACTTATTTTGTCTTAATTGGACTCTCATAATGATGGTTTGCCACCCAGGGCAACGTATTTAATTAAAGTTAGTTTCTGTGGTTTTGAGCATAGCCCCTCCCCTTTCTAGTTGGCCACACCCCTTCCCCTTGACCCCCACCCATTCAGCTGTCTCCTGCAGCCCCCCTTTGATTTGAAGTCACCAGCCACCACTGGTTGCACCTGGATGGTCTCCGATGCTTTGTGCGTTGCCACTAACCTGGAGGTGTGGGTATCTTTGATGAATATGGATACTCCCCTCCTTTTGTGGTTCGGTCCAAGTTTTGAGGCCGAAAAGCATGATATGAGGTATAACGTAAAAAGCACCACAAAGTCCAGTAATTGTCTCACGGAAGGCAAATTCACCAAAGGATTTTAATGAACACGCTGACAGGTACAGACTAAGCACAAAAATGCTTTCGCCAAACAATTCAGCTTCATCAGAGTCATACAATAAAATCGACATGAACTTTGATATAAATACAGTATCCACGACTACCATTGGATGAAACAAATACCTCCCCCCTACATATAATTAATTGAATGAAATTAATTATCCCATTAAATACTGTTAAAAACTGTTTAAAACACCTTAATAATACTGACTTAATGATACATTTAAACATAAAAAGCTGTCTTTCTAAATAACATTTCTTAAAACACTACCTACCGTACTATTCTACTTAAATATATTTATTAGTTGTTGTAAAACTAAATATTATACAATAAATACAAAAACCAAATGAATAATAATACTTAATCTATAAATGTCCACATTTACACCCTTGAATAACAAATTTAATCATGTTTAACATTAAATCTGCTGAGATCTAAGTTTTAAAATAGGTTTTATAGAGATGTGGTCATTTAAACCTGGGGGCCTACAGGCATCTAATCTAATTTGCCATTCTGTCTCCAATGCCCCCACCCTGTTAACCACATCTCCACCTTCCCCGCAGTCCATCACACGACCAATGACAAAAAACAAAAATTTTTTAAAATCCATACATTTTGTACTGTGCAGATAAAGTGCATTGTGCAAATCTTTCTTTCTAATTGACCTCAGATGTTCAGCAATCCTATCCCGAAGCCTCCTAATAGTTTTGCCTACATAGTAGGCATCACAGGAGGAACAAGAAGCTAAATACACAAGATTTTTAGTACAACAATTACATTGTCCAGGGCATGGTATGGTGTATTTATACCCTCCAACACAGACATATGAACCTTCGTTCACATACCTACACCACCTACAAAATCCACACTTTTTCATACTGGACCTATAATTTTTTATGTTTTTATGTTTTTCTTTTCTAAAATTCTTTTCAAATTCTCTCCTCTACTGTATACAACATTAGGTCCTTTACCCAAAATCTTTTTGACCTCATCACTAAAGGAAAGGTTCCATGCTCCCTTCACCATTTCAATAATTTCAGGTGTCATATAATTATATTTCACCACTAAACATACACTCCCTGCTAAATCTGCCTTTACAGCTTCAAAAGTCAAAAAGATTTTGGGTAAAGGACCTAATGTTGTATACAGTAGAGGAGAGAATTTGAAAGGAATTTTAGAAAAGAAAAACATAAAAAATTATAGGTCCAGTATGAAAAAGTGTGGATTTTGTAGGTGGTGTAGGTATGTGAACGAAGGTTCATATGTCTGTGTTGGAGGGTATAAATACACCATACCATGCCCTGGACAATGTAATTGTTGTACTAAAAATCTTGTGTATTTAGCTTCTTGTTCCTCCTGTGATGCCTACTATGTAGGCAAAACTATTAGAGGCTTCGGGATAGGATTGCTGAACATCTGAGGTCAATTAGAAAGAAAGATTTGCACAATGCACTTTATCTGCACAGTACAAAATGTATGGATTTTAAAAAATTTTTGTTTTTTGTCATTGGTCGTGTGATGGACTGCGGGGAAGGTGGAGATGTGGTTAACAGGGTAGGGGCATTGGAGACAGAATGGCAAATTAGATTAGATGCCTGTAGGCCCCCAGGTTTAAATGACCACATCTCTATAAAACCTATTTTAAAACTTAGATCTCAGCAGATTTAATGTTAAACATGATTAAATTTGTTATTCAAGGGTGTAAATGTGGACATTTATAGATTAAGTATTATTATTCATTTGGTTTTTGTATTTATTGTATAATATTTAGTTTTACAACAACTAATAAATATATTTAAGTAGAATAGTATGGTAGGTAGTGTTTTAAGAAATGTTATTTAGACAGACAGCTTTTTATGTTTAAATGTATCATTAAGTCAGTATTATTAAGGTGTTTTAAACAGTTTTTAACAGTATTTAATGGGATAATTAATTTCATTCAATTAATTATATGTAGGGGGAGGTATTTGTTTCATCCAATGGTAGTCGTGGATACTGTATTTATATCAAAGTTCATGTTGATTTTATTGTATGACTCTGATGAAGCCGAATTGTTTGGCGAAAGCATTTTTGTGCTTAGTCTGTACCTGTCAGCGTGTTCATTAAAATCCTTTGGTGAATTTGCCTTCCGTGAGACAATTACTGGACTTTGTGGTGCTTTTTACATTTTTCATTGGAATCTGCCCTGGTGGGTGTGTTTTCTTTATGATATGAGGTATAACCTGGTAGTGCTGGGGTGCTCTCAGGAGCCTTGAACCAGGTTTCAGTCACTGCACAGACATCAATGTTCTCCATACTGAGGAGGGCTTCGAGAGCGTGCATCTTGAGGTTTAGACTTCTGGTGTTGAGCAGCATTACCCGTAGTTTTTTTCCACTTGTGTTTTCTAGGGAGGTGGGTTTGTCTTTTGAGCCTTGCCTAAAAAAGGCACTATGGGGGTGGCAAGAGCCTTGGCCAATATCCGGAAGCCCAGGGGTGACAGGTGCAAGCCGTCCCTTGCAAAGCAGCGTGGCTTGTCAAGCATGTCATCCCAAGCAGACAGACATTGGATCCCCTTAGAATGACACTAGTAATTGAGCCAGTTGTTAAAGCTGATCATTTTGTCTTTGTACTGTGGCATCATTCTTGGTGAGAGTAAGATGCTGCTCAGGGTCAGGGTCATACCGCCCTGGGCTACATAATCAGAGAGCTCCTCTATGTCTCTTTTCATGTAGTCCAGGGAGGTACGTCTCAGGTCATTTACACTGGCATGGACAATGACTGAGTCATATTTGTACTTGTTTTGGAGTGACCTGAGTGCTTGTGTTATGTGGCGGATTCTAGCGCCCGACAGGCAGCTTACTGTAACCTTTTCCTTGTTCAGTCTGGTGAGCGGCATCCCCTTTATCAAGGGGAGCAGAACTTATCAGAGATTTGGGATGCATGGCTAGACTTAAAAAGGCCCTTGAGATCATTAGCGTAGTAAACACCTATGAACCTATAGTAAAAGATTGCTAAAACTAACAACATGAACTTTTACTTTCCCTATTAAAAAAAAGCCAAGCTTTTACTGCAGACAGTGTAGCAGGAACTGGCAAATCCAGAGAGCATTAGCTCTTTCATAATGATATCAGTTCTTATTTTCAACCCAAAGTTACACAAGGACCAATGTTTTAAATAATCTTTAGGACTGTCCTTGCTCCAGGTAAAATATTTACATTGAGAAACTATATCGGCACTTCATTTTAAAGTCTCTTTTTCCTGTTTACTTGCCAGGTAATGATCTGCCGCTTTTACGGCATGTAAGGGGGCTGCTTCTCCCTTAACCCCCACTTGTTGCTAATTTAATCAGTTACAGAAAAAATATTTAAACTAACAAAAGATGTGGAAGTTAAGGAAATAACCACCATCTTTGCATGCTCTTATAGCATGAGTTCATTAGCCAAGATCTTTTCTTCCATTTTCTTTTGTTTTCTGATATTAATTTGCACATGTAATTTATTTCCTTGTACTTACTTTGCTGACCAGTGTACTAGTCTAAAACATGCCAAAACTAAAGTCCATGAAAACTAAGACAAGTTCCAAAACTGACAGATTAATTTCATATCACTGATATTGTCATTCGTTAATGCATGCACCATCAGTCATTGAGTCCTTGGCCCAATGTTGACTAAAAAAAACTATGGGTTACTCCCATAAATTATTGCTAAAAAACTAATTATTTTTTTCACAACTATAAATTCTGAGATTTATATTCATGAGTAAAATGTAATTTCAGATTTTTCTGTATTGTGCCATTTAGTCGTGACTCACATATAGAGTTGTTAGGAATTTGAGTTGTACGTGGAGAAAATGGAAGTCCAATGGGATGTTGGGGGGAGCATGCCCCCACATCTGCTATGCAGAAAGTGAAAATGCCCTGTACCTACTAGTTTAGTTAGACATCCTCTGAAGTCATGTAACCTCAGAGAAAGTTAGGTATAATTACATAAATTGCTTAATTGTGTTAACCACGTTTTTGATGTAGTATAACATATAAGAAAAAAATATATAGATAGATAAATAGATATGGGTTCAGTATGTCTGATCATATGTTCATTAAATTTAAACTTTAGTTATGAGGATTGTTTTGTCAAATTGGCATTTGTTTTGCGGCTTCCCCTGCTCCCATATAAAACCTTTTTTTCCTGAATGATTGTGTTTCAACCATTTCTATGTGGGGTTTGAATAAAAGCTTCCTTAACTCCATCTTCCTTGCTTGACAGAGTGCTAATCATCCTTCAGCATACAACCAAAAGTGCGCAAAATATATAGACGTAAGTCATTTTAGTGCCTTCTGACTTAAACAATGTTCTTGCACTCTCTGTAAATATGTTTCTTAACCAATCCTAGCCCTTCTCACATAAACTGTTCCAAGCTTAATTCTTTATACGTCTTCTGTGTGACATATCAATATGTACATATTCAATATAGTCAAGAGAGGAGACAGAGAACATGATGTGCATTTGTCAGAGATGCCAGGGATCTTTATTAAAATGCCAAGTATATATGGTCACATTGGATATGGGTATGTAGACAGGTGTATACTGTATATATACACACACACATACATATATGTATATATACACATATATATTGTGCAATACAGCAATTAATTCTGAAACATAAAAATTGTTGGGTCATTTTCTACACTTCTATGTTATGTGCTGTCACAGTATCTATATCTTAAATTAAACATACTTACTTAGAATGCTGTTTTTTTTTCCAGAAGACAACTTAGAAACTTTAACACAGCTTCCCTTTGGAATCTGTATATCTGGAGCATTCACTCCAGGATTAGTCTTAAACAAGTGAAGAATTATTCTGTTGAATTGACTTCTCACTCAGACAGGCAATAATTTTCTATAAAAAGGATAATGAATATTGCAGCTCTAAATTCTGAGGCACATTCCCCCATATTTAAAGTCACATGCATTCAAATATTTTGAATTTAAACTTTTGTTTTCTGTTTCTTCTGTAAATTTGCTTATCAAACCCTTCAATCAGATATGATTTTCGCTGCTATTAGGGCTGGATGTGGTATTTGAACTGCATATCAAGTTTATGAGACCCCCCACACACACACACACTAAGATCTTCTTCTTCTTTCAGCTTTTTCCGGTTAGGGGTTGCCACAGTGGAACACCTTGTCCGCTCGTGATTGGCAGTGGAGTTTTACGGTGTCGAGTTGCCAGCCCGGCGCCCAACCTTCCACAGAAGGCACACACACACACACACACACACACACACACACACACACACACACACACACACACACACACACACACACACACACACACTCTCACACCTAGGGCCAATTTAGTGTCCAATCCACCTACAGCATGTCTTTGGGATCTGGGAGGAAACCTGAGCACCAGGAGGAAACCAAAGGAAAAACAGGGATTGTAATGCAGACACAACATTGAAAGGCTGTTTTACATCTTGCAAGAATGCTCGTCAGCAACCTCAGTGTAATGCAGTTGACATGGCTTGAATAATTTTGTGTTGTGTGATATCAGATTGAACACCGGGCATATCTGTGATGATCCATCCTTTACAGAGCATGTTGATCTCATTTAAATTGTTACAAAACCTCCTGACCCCTTACACAACCAGTCAGACTTGGTAGACCACATTGCTTCCCCATACTGCATCAAATGACATCTCCTGTGAATTAAAGTGAAATGTCCCTCTTGATTTTGTTTGGGTTTTACTTCTCACTGTCTGGTATCACAGAACAGTATGTGTCAAAGGGTCAAAAATATATTGCTGTGATGTCACTATCCCTTTAAATAGTACACAAAGTGATATCTGGAAACATGTACAATAAAATAAAACATTACTCTTGTTCTTTAGTTCCTCTGTCAGTAATTATCAGGCCAAAGGAAAACTGAGAGACAGAACTAGAAGTTCAGAGTATGAGCAAATATGTTTATATTTAAAAGAAAGTAGATGCAAGGACATGCAAGCCTGCTTCCTAAAGTTCACCGGCAAATTGCAATGCATTTGTATTTCATTTTCCAGTGTAATAAGTATGCAGCGGTTAGCGTTGCCGCCTCACAGCAAGAGGTTCTCCGGTTTGATTCTCAGCTGGGGTGCCTTCTGAGTGGAGTCTGCATGTCCTCCCTGTGGTTGCGTGGGTTTCCTCCGGGTGCTCCGGTTTCCTCCCACATCCCAAAGACATGCAGTAGGTGGATTGGACACTCTTGGCCCTAGGTGTGAGTGTGTGCGTGTGTGTGCCTTCTGTGGAAGGTTGGGCGCCAGGCTGGCAATTCAACACTGTAAAACTCCACTGCCAATCATGAGCGGACAGATGATCCGCTGTGGCGACCCCTAACCGGGAAAAAGCCGAAAGAAGAAGAAGTGTAATAAGTAGGAAATAGAACATAGCAGCACTTTTGATTTGAATAAGTTGCTATATGAAGTTTCTGACTGTGGGTTTGACAGCAATGAAAGGGTTATCCGTTATGTTTCCACACTAAAATAACACAGTATACAGTGTTTTAATGTTAAGTTCTTAATTATGGAGTTCTTGAGGCAATGACGAAGCAGATGAAGATATGACCTGAGTAGACTAAAACTAAACATCGAAAACCATTGTATAGTTAAAATGTTGTGCTAATTTGACCAGATTTTGACACTGGTTTCATTTCTATTTGATGTACTGGAATGGAAATATATTACACCATTTCTGGTATGATGAGTTGGGCACTATTATTTATGCAGATATCTAGCTAGATAACAGACAATGCCCACTTCTGTTTTCTTAATGGAGTTGACGCTTTCCCCTTTTTTATCTTTTAAGAAGTGCATATACCTCCTTCTTAGATAGTCAACTTCCACAATACTTTATGGTCGAGAAAGTTAGGTGTGCTTGTTATGGTC
This sequence comes from Protopterus annectens, assembly GCF_019279795.1. NCBI lineage: Eukaryota > Metazoa > Chordata > Ceratodontiformes > Protopteridae > Protopterus > Protopterus annectens. The sequence goes on along the minus strand of NC_056732.1, from coordinate 1,397,226,707 downwards.
AAGGAAGTTAGGTGTGCTTGTAAGCATTTCTAAAAGTAGTAAACTGGGAATCTGTAATCTTGCACTGTCACTGGTGAAGGCTGATATCAGAGGTATCCCTTTCCCTTAGCAGTGCAAGAGGAGACTGCTGTACATACATTTTATATGTAGTTTTTTTTATATCATTCTCTGCATTTTGTTTGCATATCTGTAATATCTCGGCAAAAATAATTCCATTATATGGATAATTCCACTCAGTAACTGTTCTGCCGTTTAGCAGTCTGTAGTTTTCATTTCGCAATTTTAGTTGTACTTGCTTAATTTGTACTCCCCGTTCTGAACTCTACCACACTTTCTAGATTAGAATATCTGTGCTGTTGATTCCTGATTATCTTACTGACTTTGTAGAGTATCCTCAAGCCTCAGATGTTTATCTTAACATGCAGAACAGGCTATATCTGACCTTGATCACATATTGTCTCTTTGCATACTTCAATATGCACAGGTTGGAGTCGTCTTGGTGTTGGTGTCGAATATTGCATTTTAAGGGTGCTGAGGTATACTGCTGCCCATAACCTTCACAGCCACAGAAGCAAATAATTATAATAATGACTTTATTACAATAACTGCAAAAATGCAATGCATATTGTGCACAAAGGCTGGTTGTTTTTATATTTAATGCAAGCAGATAACATTATGGTGAAGTGTCATTAAAAGGGAGAGCAACTGGTTTAGTCTGATCAGGCATTCTAAATAAATAATATCACAATCCTTTTTTATACTTAATGTTCCTAAATGTGAGTCATGCATTTTAGTAGCATAGCAGCTTAATGCAAGGCTCTCTGTGTCAAGGGGTTCATTCCTAATGTTCGTTCACTGTTTGTGTGGAGTTTGTATTGTATCCCTTTGTCTGTATGGCCTTTCTCTGGGCACTTGAGTTTTCACCCTCCTCCTAAAAACATGCTACTTGATTGACTATACTGAAGTGGTCCTATATCTATATATTGCATTTACCCTTGCCTTTGTGGCCTGGGCCATGACTGAAAAAGGTGTACAGGCCAACCCACTTCCTTTGCTCAAAAATGATAAAAGTAAATATATGCATAGTTTTCCATAATTAAGTGTAGTAAGGACCCCGCTTCTTTTAAACAACAAGATCTGTACACAAACAAGTAAGCTCATCACATAATGGGAAGTTAAACAGTGAATTAATATTGTCTGGCCAACAATTCATTTTACGTCTCATAACAAGTATAGCTCAAATCAGTGGATATTAGTAATAAAAAAGTAATCCACAAAACTTCAGGTTGTTTTTCCATAAAGTCTTCTATACATTCTTGTTGGTATGCTGTATTTAAGGTATCAGATATATGCATTAACCTAACTGGTTCATACTGAACTTTCAAATCATATTTTTGCAAAGTTGATAATGTTCTTTGTCCAGCAGGAGGTTTTTGAAGAGCATGTTGAATATAGTTTGAAGTCATACCTCTCAAATGACCACATTTTTGAAGGACTCCCCTTATTTGTTTTCAGATTTATGCACCATTGTTCCTAAAACTGGGAATTATTTTGAGTTCTAAGTTAATAAATCAGCATTTACAATTGTCCTTAATTTGGAGCCATATTCCTATTTTTTTTTGCTCTGTCCATAATTCTGAAGGTAAAAGCTGAGAGCTATGTTTGGAGTGGCATGTGATATGATTTCACAGTGAATCTTTTACTACAGATTTAGTCAGAAAAATTCTGTCAACTAAACATTTCCTCAAAATTCCCTTTCATTCTGAGTGCACTGTGTTTAAATATCAATTGAAGCTCTTGACTGATAAATTATATATTTGCCTTCTTACAGCAGTACTGCTCCAGGCACTAAATGACTGTAATCTACTTGCAGAGTAATAGGTCATGTCTGCTATTGGGTGAGATAACAGCATAACTGCTCTGAAATTTGCATTACAAAACTTCATATGAACTTCTTTAATGCCAAGTTTTTTTCCCCATCAGTTGCACTGCCTTAGTGCATTATGGGAAATAAATATATTTTCAAGAAAGCAAGCTTACATGAGCATGTCTGCCCTCATGAGGACATTCAGTGTTAAAAAAGATAGTAATGAATAATTACAGCAGTATTGGCAGGTTTGCATTGTGTATACACACACACACACACACACACACACACACACACACACACACACACACACACACACACACACACACACATTCATTTTTACCTCTAGTGTTCCATTGAGTACAATTGTAGTTTATCTTGAAACATGCATAAAAGACACAACTTTACAAGAAATCTTAATATGATGTTCATCCTGCAGGCAGACAACCCAAAGTAGAATGCAAGTCAGAAACAAACTTCCTAAAATATCATTACCAAATTAAAATGCACATTCAGCCATTTGAGGATTATAATTTGCAACTCTTAGTGATAGAGTTGCATTGTTTGAGTACTTTTAACACGCTTAGTACTGCAGTCACACATCAGATCTATACTTTTAAGTATAAACAGCATTTTGTTAAGCTCCATATGTATTATGAATTGTCACAGGATGTGTCTCAAATATGTGAATAACTGCTATTGTGCCTGTTATGCTTTGTGCAACTCATTTTCTCTTTAGTATGAGAAGATTTAATGTCCTGGTCATTAAATTTACTTCTTGTGCTAAATGTATTCGTAAATCACTCTCTAACTGCACACATAAATCCTCTTATTCATAGCAAGCATTTTGCAAACTTTATAACTCAGTCTGTTTGTCCACTTTGCATACTTCCCCAAGGTCATTACTTGAAATAATCATCTTTATTTTCTGTACTTATACTTACTTTTAATTCAGATCCGCTCCACAGACTGAAAATAACTGAAGAAGTAATGGATATCTGCATGCATTATCAGATAGATGCTTTAAACATAACTTCTGAAATTTTATTGCATTTCATATTTGTTTCAAACTTAAAAGCAATAACTGAACCTTAAACATCAGTTTCTCAGACCAGTAATCAACTTTCCTTTTTATTTGTGTTGAAAGTGCTGCATTTACAATATGCATCTCAGTAATACAAACTCTGCTTTACTGCAAGGAACTCATTGTCCCACTGCACTCACTGTCATCAGACCATCACTGAATACAACACATCCTTTGGCATGTACCTGACCAGACACTTGAAACAGCTTGGGACACCACAGAGGTTCCTCACAAATAGAATGTTGTTGTTGTCTTTCGGCTTTTCCCGGTTAGGGGTCGCCACAGCGGAACTCCGGTCCGCTAATAATTGGCAGTAGATTTTCACGAATGCCGAGGTGCCAGCTTGACGTTCAACCTTCAACGAAGGCACGCCCATTACGCATGTCTTTCGAATGCCCACCCAACTGCGAAGAGGACATGCAGACTCCACACAGAAGGCACTCCCTACACTCCAGCCGAGAAATGAATGGGAGAACCTCTTGCTGTGAGGTAACAATGCTACCGCTGCACCACCGTGGCAGTCAAACATCAAGTAATGTGTGGACCATCTCAAAGCCCAAGCCTTAACCCTGTACTCAGTCTGCTACAAACTGTTATGCAAAGATATATCCCTAGCCTGCAAGGCATCTTCTTATCCCATACTGATGAATTTGTTGTATATAAGCAAAACAAATAACATCAAAAATAGTAATATTAAAAACCTGAACCTTGTCTGTAACTAAACAGAACATATTGGATGGACAGGTATGTGTTTCAAAGATTACCCTTTCTCTGGAACAGGGTTCCCACCCACGAGATGCAAAGCTCATCCTTAGCTCTATTCAAATGTAACTTGGATTAAGGAATAGGAAATTGCAAATTTAAGCCTGGTTTGGCACCTATGTCTCTAATGGGGTAGCCTATGAACACTTGATGTGTACAATTCTATTTCATAGCTATAAAATTTCTTGGGGTATTGACACATCAACAATATTTTGGTAAATTTGGTGTAAGCTTGGCTAGGCCTAAAATAGCTCTAGTACTGATAGCCTAGTATCCACATATGAACTTATTTTATTTTTATTTATTATTTTACTTTTGTTTACTGGGATAGTTCAACTGGATGAGTGCCCATTTTCAGCAGAGGCCCAGGGAGAAAAGCTCCAGAGAAAGATTACAAAACTATTTACAAAAAATGTTTCACAAACATTTTTTTACAAACAGAAAAGAAAGATGTTTAGAAAAAAATTACAGCATATTACGTAGAGCACAATTTACAAGATTTTACAAAAGCATAATACCAAGGTAGTGTATGAATATTTACATAATGAAGCAGTGACATGGCTTTCCTCCAGGTGCTCTTGTTTCCTCCCATATTCCAAAGACATGCAGCAGGTGGATTGGACACTCTAAATTGGTCGCAGCTGAGAATGTGTGTATGAATGAACTACCGTGGCAGGGCTAGCCATCTGGCGGTGTAAACCCTGGCTTGAGATGATTGTCACTGCTGAAGTAACACCCCGACCCCATGTGCAAAAATGGGAAAAGGGGTTGAGGATGGATGGATTTACATAGTGAAGCACAAAGTACACATGATAAGGTGTACACTGTGAACAGAGGTTTGAAAATTTGTGACAAATAGCATTTATTAGTGCCTGAAAGCATAATGAACTGTGCCTGTGAAAAGTATTGTATGAGGTCACTGTTTGTTCCTATAGTTATTTGGTAAAGTAGAATTAACTATAAGATTCCAAGATGGGATAATACATAGGGATCCATGCAGACCTTTTTCAGACTTAGCCTGGGAGCACTGATTGGTTAAGTGACTTGCTCAAAGTCACACAGTAAACAAATGGAGGCTGAGTGAATTAAACCCTTGATTACAGGAAGCAGTTCATTAACAGGTCATAGAGAATCCTCTGCTCTGCCAGTACAATTATACTTTGCAGTTTGTACATATAGATGTTTTTACAATGTTAAAACTACTAGAAGTAAAAAAAAATGTGTTGCTGAACATTTTGGTGACATTAGGAACAAATATCAGGTGAATGCTCTTTACAAGCATTTGCTTATAGGCAAACTGGGTTATCAGTTTTCATTTACAAGCCTACAGAGAACTGATAAAAAATGGTGCATATGTCAAAAGAAATGCATTTATTTGCTGCAAACTATATTGCCCCTAGAGATGAATGATTTATTTGAAATTAAATCTTGTTCACACGTAGAACCGATGATTCTTTTTATTATTTAAATGTATTTACATAAGCCAGTGTTATTCTGATATCTTAGGATCATGTGTGGGTATGACAACTTTAACAAACACCATTGTATTACTATTATACACACTTAGACACAGATACACACAAATGTATATATGTATGTATATGTAGACACACACAAACACACACACACACACACAAATGTATCTATTCTATGTATGTATATGTAGACACACAAACATATAGATGCTTGCTACTTGCAGTCACCAAACAGTTCGATGAGGTCATGCATCTCACTCCATGTATTATCGGCCATAACTGCCACATATTAAATAGAGTCACCCTTCATTGCAGAAACCAGTAAGCATGTCACTTAAAAGAGATGTCATTCAGTCAGCTTTCATACGTGTGTGGTAGTTGGATTGTTCAGGCCACAACATTCTCATTTATAACTGCCTTTTATACTAATATGAAAGCACTTTGCAAAGCAATTAATTATCTTCTTATAATGTGGGTTATTACCAGTTTGGTAAAATGTACAAAACTGAAAATAAAATGCTGTAGCAAAGTTTGCTTGTACTGGAAGCAAATGAAGGCAGCAAAATGGAAAGTTTTTTTTTTAGTTTTATGGCATGGATCATAATGATGGACATTACTGAGTGGCACCTAGTATGTGAGTGAAGAACTCACAAAAATGTATAAATATACAATGAAAAACCAAAGAATGTATCAATAAATGAGTGACAAGCTCATGTTTATGTCTTACAGGAAGCAGCTGTTACCTTTCGATATCTGAATAATGTTATTCACCCATCCTTAACATTTTGTAGAGGACACATATAACACATCTCATAGACTGCACAATAATGTGATTACAACAAGTGTTTAGGTAGGTGAAGTCCTGGTTCAGGTATCTGGAGACATCCAAGCGTGTTGTGCTGTATGTATCTTTGGAAAACATCCTAAATGGTTAATGCATTTGCAGTCCTGTACAGTATAAGAACAGCAAAGCAGAGTGGCTTTCCTGTCTGGAGAGCAGGAGGCCTACTCCAAGAACCTTGAATAACTAAATTCTGCCAGCTGTGTAAGGAGGAGAAAGAACAGCAATTTTGAAGAGACTAACATTCTTGGTATGCACATTTGCAAGGCAACATTTACTACAGACATGCATGCTGTAGCATAGCATAGATCCTATATGTACATAACGGAATATGACTCCTTTAGTGGTACAGTTGCCATGATAATAACTTTTCAGGGCACAATGACATATGTATATTTTGATAACCTGTAACATCACACTGCCTTTGTTTATAAACATTATGTTTTACCACAGTAGGCATGACAGTCACCATCATCAGTGCATACATCAAGGCACACACAGGACACTAAACCATGGACACAAACAGGTAGAACAAGGGGTGCTCCATAACAAAGGCACATTGCCAGTAAAATGTGATGCAAGCATCTTAATGCCATCTTGTGTTACAACACCCAATCTAAACTCTATAAGCACATGCAAGAGTATAAGTAACAGGGTAAATGGTCTTGTGTCAATGGGTGCAGTATAGCTACAGTGGATATAAAAAGTTTACACACCCTGTTAAAATGCCAGGTTTTTGTGATATAAAAAAAAGATACCAGAATAAATAATTTCAAAACTTTTCCCACCTTAAATGTGACCTATAACCTATGCAATTCAATTGAAAAACAAACAAATCTGGTAGGGGAAAAAACAAAAAATAAAAAAGTACAATACACTGGTTGCATAAGTGTAAGTTGCATAAGTAATTAAATCAAAAGGTGCTTCAACAAAGTATTAGTTTAAGGGTGTGCACATACAACAAGTATTAGTTTAAGGGTGTGCACACTTATGCAACCAGCGTATTGTACTTTTTTATATTGTCCCCCATAACAGATTTGTTTGTTTTTCAATTGAATTGTACAGGTTATAAGTCACATTAAAGGTGGGAAATGTTTTGAAATTATTTATTGTGGTCTCGTTTTTTTATATGACAAAAACCTGGCATTTTAACAGGGGTGTGTAAACTTTTTATATCCACTATATGTGTGGCAGACTCTGAAGTCCATACATATGTGTGAAGACTCTTCACTGGCAAAACATGCTGGGAACTAGATATATGACTGCAGGCATTCTGGACACAGCTGCCCCATTGTCCTCCTGCCAGCTGACACTGTTGCCTGCTGCGTACCCTTTCAAAGTTCATGCACATGTCAGTCATGTCTGCAATGAGCATGTTGTCTGTGTACAAAGTCATGAGCAATATGTGCCAGTGCAGACAAGTTAGCTGGTACTTTTGTGAACCAATAACCCATGTGCTCTCCAAGATTACCACATTTATTTGAACATCATCCTCTTCATGGCTGACATGGTCTTTCATCACCATCATACATAGTGGACATAATATATGCCACACCAAGAAATGCTCCAGTTAGGTCTACTGGAGCTCAGTAAGTACTAGGCTAGAAATCTAAAGGTGTTACTGCTCAATGTCAGGAGTCTAAACAAGAAGCATCACTACCTCTAAGCTCTCCTCAGCTTGGCGAATGCAGACATTTCTGAGCTTTCCAAGACATGATTTATAGCTTCAGAGAGTACCCTGGCAGTGCAAGGCTTCAGTGACTATCACACATTTAGACCAGCAACCACACAGGCAGGGATTAAAGATGGAGGTGTCCCAGTCTACATCAGTAACAGTCATACCTCTAGGTTGGTTAAACAGGATGACATGTTGGAGTTTCTCCACATCTAGATTACCACAGACAAGTCCCATACCATATCCTGGCAAGCTATAGGTCACGGTCGATGTCCCAGGAAACATATAGCTCATATTTTGACCTGCTAGGGATACATGTCATTCAACCAAATACCATGCTCATGGGAGACTTTAACTTGGAATCCTACATAACCCAGAATTCACAGGCATACAGATTCCTGGAATTTGTGAACACAAACACCTTAGACCAGATAGTGTATATACCCACTAGTGGTATAAATATATTTCTGACCTAGTACTCATAACTATAGAAGAATGTTGCACCCCCCCCCCCCCAGTGTCTTGTCCTATCCAGTAAGGACCAAAAAAGTGTCTCATTCAAAATAAAAAATAGTTTTGTGACCCTAGTAAACCTTGTAATACTAATGAACCAGTGCAAAGTAAAGTACCTTCTATTAAGCAATAACCTGTCAAAATTCAAGCCCCTCCAAACCTAGATAATACTGCAGTCTTTGTGGTACTGTTCACAGAAACTCTGTACACTCATATCAATGGCTACATAGAGGCTGCTGTGCCTACCAGATATCAGTCCAAAACAAATTAAAAAAAAAAAAACAAAAACACAAGGGTGGAATCCAAAATTAAACATGCTGTACAACAGCTAAAATTAGGAAGTGCAACATCCACAAAGGTAAGAACTCCCTCATCAAATTAAATAGACAATTAAGAGGGATAATTAACTCTGACAAAGACACTTATGAGATGAAGATAGCTTTGCAGGCAAGTACAACCATAAGGCCTTCTTTACTCATGTCTGAAACGTCAAAGACAGCACACAATAGTGTGCCAAACTGGTTGTAAATAGAACCATGTTCATAGAGCAGGAAGACAGCAAATCTGACTGACAAATTCAGCTCTAGTTTTGCCCCCCCCCACTCCCTCCAACCATCCCCACAAAATGCCATCAAACTCCACCAACTATCAATAGGGACCTAGATGTGCTCTCCATTGCCAAGAACACAGTTTCAATGTGCCCCAATAATAACCCATGATGCCTTCTAAATAGCCAGAAATCTCACCTGTCATGTCTACTGGAGTCACTATTCAACCTTGGCCTCCAAACAAGCTTCATGCCACACAAATGGAGCACTGTAGCAGTCATTCCTCTGCCATCAATGGATCTTGGAACTACAGACCCATTAGTCTGAGTAGTGTCATATGCAAAGCCATGGAAAGAATTATGGAAATGATAAACAATGATATAGGAGACCATTGGCCATTAGATCCAAACCAGTTTGGTTTCATCAAAGGCATGTCATGCCTAGTAAACCTGGAGGACTTATAATACCCACTGAGGCATCATGAACAAACTCACAGTATTAGGCAAAAACCCCTATGTAACACTCTGGATATCCTGCTGGCTCACAGACAGGACCTGGAAAGTCAGGACCGGAGAAACTACCTCCACAGAAAGGCGGATCACCAGCGGGGGTCCCTCAGTGCTGTGTGCTGGGTCCGCTCCTTTTTGGCATGCATGTCTTGGAAATCAAGGCCAACATGAAGGGTCTCTTGACCACCAAGTCTGCAGGGAATTGTAAACCAGGAGCAATTACAGAACCATGCCCAAGATACTAAATTTCGTACTGGAAGGTCTAGCACAGACAAATGACTGGTGCCACGACTTAAAACTAAGTGCTAAGAAATGCATAATAGCACCCTTTGGGAAGTTGACCACCACAGGAAGCCACTTCATAGATAAAACACTCCTAAGAGTACACTAAGTAGTTAGGGATTTAGGGAATCATTTGTATAGTAATCTGGCTTTTGACCCACATGTGTCTAAGGTAGTAAGAAAATCATTCCATGTTGCTTAACTTATAAGTAATGGCATGCCATCTAGTTCCAGGGAAGTCATCATGCCACTGTACTTCTCCCTTACTAGACCCATCATTGAGTATAGCACCCCCTTCAGTATGTAACCTGAACAAGTACATGCAACAACTGGAAGGTTTCTCTCAAAGAGTACAAGAATTAAGCACAGTGTCCAATGCAGATCACCTCAAAGTCCTATCTATATATACTCTGTTTCCAGCAGATTACTGAGAAGCAATATATGCCTATCATACAAGGTATCCTTAGATCCCACTCTGATGGACCTTTTGCATATCCACAAAATGAACAAAAATCATAAGTACTAGATCTAAGGATTTAAACTTCTCTTGTGATTTCAATAGGAGATGTTTGAGGCACAGGCATATATCTCACAGAATTCCCATTCCTTGGAGTAAGCTTTCAACCCATGTGAATCAGAGCCCTTCTCTTGCCCTTTTCAAGCATTACCTGGACCAGTAGATAGGAAATCAGAAATTCAACCCTAATCTGGCACCCTTGTTCCCAATGGACAAAGGGAGCCATTAAATCATGCCCTAACTAACATACTTCCCTTAAAATAACTGCTGGTATCACGGTGTACTCACGGTACACATTTAGGTTGCCAGGCTAGGCTTATAAAGGCCCTAGTGGTCATTAGCCTAGTATCCACCTATGAATATAAGAAACCATTATCTGCCACTGAAGGTTCTTACTGGACTGCACCAACATCAATTTTTATAATAGCATAACATTCTGTTATCCTAGTCCATGTGGTTATTATTTATGTCATCCCCACCTTCCCAGTTGTAATTTGCTGCCTCATGGTGGCTGCTGGGTCCTGGACTTAGCAAGTAATGGGATAGGCTGCAGTGGTTGTGATCCACATATTCCTTTTCACTGATAATATTTCCCTCAGAGGCCCACAGTAGACCTATATTTCCAGGTCATATGGGCTAGAAAACTTTGATGTCCTATGATTTTCAGTTGATGGTACTGGTTTGCCTGGTAACATAGAGTTCTAGATAGCTGATACTGTGCCCTGAGACCTTGTTGTGACATAACCAACCTCCCACATTGGTGATAGGACATGTACACTCACCTGGCTACCTGTACCAGTGTATTCATCCTTACAATCAGTTGCAGTAACCATCATAGGTGCAACATGTGTTGAAGATTTAGATGCTCTTGGATAAATGTGATGTACATCTTAGTATACTAGAGCTTCATGGCTCAGTCACATTTCAAAAAACATGTCCAGTGAACAATCCTTGACAGCTTTGCAAAACATACATAATAGTGATGAAAATGTTACACAACAATGAAAGATCTCATGCATACATAGCACTGCTGTTTAACGTCATGTATCATTGCAGCACACTTGGCCTTGCATCGCTAAACGATACCACAGGGGCATATTGTTCTGGTGATCTTCACATATGTCAGTAGCAAAAAAGCTGTTGCACTTGAAAATTTGTACATATGTCCCATCATATAAACCTGGACGTGTATGTGACCGGCACTTACCTGCGAACCTTCCTTTGCATGCTGGAAGACATTGACTTTATTATCACCTCTGAATAGCCATTGTCTGGAGCCATAATCACTCAAGATCATCTGGAATTCCTCAGTGTCCATCAATGACTGAGGGACCACCATCAATGCATGCCTGGTGGCATCAATATTCCTTGTCCATCACTGTACATGGCCACCCATGTCAGTGACATGGCAATGGCAAGTTGGCACTTTGCAATCATGTCCATCCTCTGTATTCAACCAACAGACAGCATGTCCTCCAGTAGTTAATCCCTTTGTCCAATGTCCTCCCCTAAGCCCAGTAAAGCTATGCCATGCTGGTGGAGCAACTCAAAAAGCACATCTTTTTTCAGATGCCTGCTGTAATCTGGCACCTTACATACCCTAAAAGTCAACATGGTTGCAGTTGTTAATGGCAAATTATATCATACTCTGTCATATGTGGATCACTGTGTTGTGACAAAGAAGCACATGCCTGTGTAGCATGGTTTCAAAATATATGCCACACATAGCAATGTCAAGAGACACGGTGGATATAATGAAACATGGAAATCAAAAATGTCTGTAACCTTATATACACAGCACTGTCTACTTCTTGCATGTATTAATTACATTACATATATTTGGAATGACACAATATGACATACCAGTGGGGAAACGATGGAGCCTGGCCTGTACTATACACAGACATCCCAAAAAATGCAAACTTTAGCTGCGCAGCTTAGACATATGCGCTATGTGATGATACAGTCTTGAGAACAGCTGCATACTTCTTTGAAGTTTGAGTACACACAAGCAGATAAATGTTGGCTACTATATACTGTAACATAACCTGTGGATCTGTGAAAGCTGTCCCAATTATGTGGAAACAGTTCTAATGCTGCCCTGCATGTTTTATTAGAAAAGCAGGATAATTGCTATTTTTAGTCTATACATACTTTCAGTAGTATACCCTATGTACACAGACTAGTATTATGGTTGCATATAGCTCTCAATGTAAATCAGACTTGAATTACCTCTCAGTAAGTACATGGCTAATTTTATTTGCCATTCAGTCTTATATTAGTAACTGAGACTCATTTATGTTGAATGTTATGGAACCACTTTAGCCCTGTTTGAAGTAGTCACCCTGTGCTACATAGTGTTCTACACTGCACAGAGGCCCTGTCTGCAAGACTTTGAAGAGAAATGCAGTGGGGACAAGATGAACACAAACAATATTCATGTAAGACAGTTTCATGTCTGACAGTTAGTACAAAGGGTTAAGACTGTTAACTAGTTCCTGTGATACAGGGTTTGATTCTCTCAGCCCTCATTTGTCTACTATGTGACCTTGAATATGTCAGACATTGCTACCAGGCCACTCCAGAAAAGGGACTCTGTGTCTAGTGGGACTACCTGGTTTACAAGTGGATATTATTATGTTAGTCTGGCAATTGACTAAAGCTCTGACTTATTAATGAACTGTTTTCTGTTGCAAGAGTGCAAGGTTTGAATCTTTGATTAGGGGTTGGCATAATGGATAAGGTATTTGGCTTGGGTCACAGACACAAGATACAAGGTTTGATTCTCACCTCTTAGGGAAAGGTAGCTAGCCTAATACTTACCTCTCGGGGATTAGGATTTGGCATTATGCTTAAGGTATTTGCTTCACAGATGCATAGAACAGAATCTAATTCTCACCTTTAAGGGAAATTGTCTAGGCTTAAATAGCCCGCAAAGGCAGCTAACCTAGTACTTACTTATGAACTTAAGATATCTAATGCTTGGCAGTATATCTAGTTATAGCAGTCATCATATTGCCATCATTTTATTCTGCCTTGGTTGCCTATTGCTATCAAACAATTATTTTTGACAAGGTTGTTAACTATTGATCAGTTTCAAATAGCAAGTGTGTCTCCAACAGCGAGATACTTCATGATGCTCTTATAGGATGAGTGGGAGGAGACAATTATGATGATGATGATGATGATGCTATCATTAGTGCAGTGTTACAAGGGTAGCATGTTTGGACTATGAAGGGGACCCCTTTATCATACTGATGTCTGGAAGTATATGTTCTCTGGCCTCTGATATTTCCCAAGGTAGAGCTTGCTGGGGAAGTTGCACAACTGTTTTGTTTATCTCATTGAAGAGTCCCAAATGACATGCAGCATTGGAAGGAGGAGGTTGCAGAGAGAGAGAGAGAGAGACCACTACCCAGCTTCAAGAAGTTTGCAGATCTGCTGCATTATTTTAAAATGTGGTATCTGTTATCTCTCTAGTCAGGAAATGTTTGTTTAGGGGCAGTCATTTGCATTGCTTTGAGTTTCTATGCCATAATTGGGTTTATTATATTTTTCTCATATATGCATTCCTATACTATTGTGCAAAGATTTTACCTAAGCTTTAACATGCTTAAGGTATATAACGAAGGCAGTTTAGCTCTGACATGTGGCAGAGCATTACACACTGTAGGTGCTATTCTTCAGTGCTTACAATGTAAATACACCTGGTGACAGGTGTGGTTTGTAGAACAGGTCTCATTATATATTCTACAGCAGTTAGAGAGAACATTGTGTTTATGCCAGCACACTGATATATGTGCTAGTGAACCCTAACGTGTTACACACCACTACAATGTTAGAATGGTTGTTTGCATGTCTGTAGACTGCTGCTGTAATGATTCTATGGATGTTGGGGCCTGGTGATGTAGGTATGCAAAATCCCATTGTTGTGTGCTCTAGACTTCAGACTGTACAGGTGCTTCATACTGCTCTGCATTTTCTGTACTATATATTGCAAAGTTACTATCATAGTTGTCCTTTTGGACTGCCATAAGTACATACTTGCTGTGATGATAAAAACACATTGTGAGACACCAGTGTGTTAGTTATGGTATCTCAGATCAAGTGTATGTTGATCAAGGATCTATTCCATCTAAATTTTTCAATAAAGGTAACTTAGTGGCTCTGGGTGAAGCTAGTGCAAGCCCTCCATACCCCCCTTGCAGAAGTCTTCATTCCCTGCACCCCATTACATAGTATAACATTGTCTGAGGTAACCTGACGGAGGTCTGCAGAATGTAATAGATTATTCTTCTGATTGATGTATGACTAGCTGGATTATATGTATCCCATGTGGCTATATCATGTAAGTGTTTCATATGAGAGCTGGTGTTAGGTATGCTGTACATTGTTGTTAATTGTTTCCAGCACATAGATTAATTTTCCTATTTATAATGTATTGCCAGTATTGCTATAGTTATGCTCATTCAGTACTACCTATTACTTTGTATTATAGGCAGGGAGGAGAGGACGACCCATCAAATGTACTGCAGGCTCCTCCAGCATCTTTTCTATACATGGGTATTTTAAAAAAATGCTGTATCCATTTCTTTGATTCTGGTTGACCCTGCAGTATGTATGTGTCATTTGTTAGAGAACCATCTTCTGAGATTGTCTGCCTGAACATGAGAGGTCAATGACCCCTTAAGGTCATTGGATGAGTAATCTCCTCAGTTTGGAAAGAGTCCTTATGGAAGGGTAGTGTGAGTGGAACCTTTGTCTGCCATACATGAGGTGACTGCTCCACAGGATTTGCATTGTATAGTAGAGGCCTACAGATGGTTGACGATCCCTAACCTGATGGACATGACCACCACACTCTCAAGAATATTACAAACAGTCATTAGTAACACATGCCCCTGAATCTTCATCTGGCCCAAGTGTAAATGCCAGATTCTTGTTTACGTCTAACAGTGGTACACCAATATCTTTTTGCAGCACCAGTTTGTTACCCATCTTTACTTCATGCCACTGTGCATTAGCTGTGCAAGCTTTAGAACTAATCTTGGGTGGTGTTTGCTTGGCTAGATGTGTACAGTGTGTGACACACAGATATTTACATATTTGTTTTCTATAAATCCCTGTACATAACTGAGAAAATAACACATGTATGTTTGCATCACTGTGTTACAGCCAAAACTCTCCACAACCTTCCAAAGGTATCAAACGTTTTATTGAGACATAAAAATGTTTAAAAAATATTCAATATGCACTTTAAGATTAATTTTAAAATTAAGGGCGGCGGAATTGTAACAATAGTTTGAAACAAAAAAATGTTTGGTTTGATTTTTGCAATATGTACATGACTTTTTAACTTTTATAATAACTTTTATATTATGTATTTATATGTGTATTCATACAAAAACATTTTAGATATTTTATGATACTAATAGTTTTAAACAATTTTAGTATGATTATATTTATCTGTATACAGATGTTGATGCGAATTCAGGATGCAATTTTATGTTCAGAGTTCAGAGTGTTATTAATATAATGGACACTAGAGGGAGCTTTAAGACCATTTTCTAACATTTTACATGCAATCCTTTTAAATAAGTCTTAAAAGTTTTAAAGTACATGATTTTATATGAATTTATAAAGGATTTAACATAAAACATGAATCTTTAGACAGACGTATTTAGGGAACATGGTTTTTAATGGTGGTATATGTACTTCTCATTTAGAGAAGGTTGTATATGCACACAGTCACTATATTTATTGCATTCTGTATTAATTGCTAATTACCATTCTTATTTTTTGGGTAATTAACTCAATTCAACAAGTAGAGGGAATATAACAGGAATGGTTCACAAGTCTGTCCGCATCTGATGAAGTAACTTGCAAACGAAAACGTAGTAGATAGGAGCCGTTAATGCCTGGAGTGTATGTGGTTTTTGTTCATTTTCATTAAAGCCGTCTTTTCAAAGAAAACGTCTGGTATTTGATCCTTGGTGGCACTTGTGGATTCTGTTTGAAGTTCTACAAGAACAGCATATTTCATGAACAATATAGTCTCTTCAGAATGCAGTAGCAAATAGTGATTTTCACTTGTTTTAAACACAGCACAAGTGACAAATACAAGAAATATCTGGTTCATGGAAGCAGTATTTTCCACTCAAACTCTTACGAACTTCAACTGCTTTTTTAAGGCTCCTTTCTGAACATGATAATACTATCAGCTTTGTACTCAATAAATGCATCTGTTGCACATGCTCCCTTTTTGTAACAGACAGTTCATTTTAATACCACAAAACTTCCCAATTAGATATTCCTTGTTAGAAATGGAGTAAACAGCATAATACAGAATGCTCCTGAGGTTATATTTGTTGATCAGTACTTTTGAATTGTTTCAGAAGCACCATACCACTGAATGACAACCCATTATTACTACACATTCTGCTTATGTTTAGTTTAGAATACAGATTTCAGTCAGCATGTCCAATACACACTTCGTGTTTGCCTGACCTATTTTCTTGAAAGCCAATGCAACAATTTTCTCAATACCACATTGATTCTGGGTGTAAAAGTTGCACTGCCACAAAGTTTTTTCCCAACACTATGTACCTCTGTTACTGCTTTAATTTTTGTAAGCATACGATGTTTCCATACATTGCATATGCTAGTTATACTGCCTTACATTTAGAAACTTCCACTAGCTTTTCCCAAATCATAAATAATTTGAAACCAAAATGCTTCACATCATTGGTTTTATTTTACAGTTAAAATGCAATAATCTAATTTTTGCAGCTCAAAATCTCAAAACAGCTTTGCAGGACACACTGCCAGCTTCAATAATTTCTTTTAGCAGTATCCTTCAGCACACCCTTATATTGCAAAGATATTTCCCCCAGTTTTTTTAAACAGCTAACTATATTCACAATGCACAATCAGTCTTTTAGCAATTTACTTTGTACTGCTTTGGTAAACAACCTTTCAACAATTTCAAATCACTTTGTTAAGACATTCAACAGTACCTGCCATTCTACTATTGTTTTTCATGCAATTCTTGTTAAACTTGGATTATGAATTATCTTATTTACTCAATTGTCAGTCTAGCATCTCTTTCTGGCTCTCTGCTTGCGTGTGACAAAAAGAAGCCTATAACTCTGTTTAACACAGACAAGCTTATTTAAATTAACAATGACAATTTAAAAAAATGTTGAAATAGAAGCTTTGTAAATAAATATATTTCAGGAATACCTTCAGGCAAGTAATAAATATTTTTATGTGACTTAAACCTTTCAGCAAATATTAAATATAAACAGAAAAAAATAATTACTTCTGAAAGTAATTCTATAACCTTAGCAAATAATAAATAATAGAAGTCACACAACAAAATCAATCACATGATGTAAACTCAATACAAAAAATAATTAAGTTAATTAAAATTAGTGATTTTAATGTTAGCAAAACATATATTGGTATTAAATCCAAAGTAAATCAGCAAAATGGCAACATACTCAAAGTAATGTAGTGTTGTATAAATAATGATGAAATGTAGAACTGGATTTTAAAAGGTCATTGAAACATTGTGGAAGGTCTTCATCTGTAGAAGCAATGCAATGCTGAGTAAGAAATACAAAGAAATAACCAGATCCATATTCCAAAACTGGTATTTCTGAAAATCAGCCAAATTAATAGTTATGAATGGCACAATGCCCAAAAAGGATAATACTGCAGCAAAGCATCACATTGCCAACATAATCCAGAGAAATACAAGAAAGAGCAAGCTCTCATATACTTGCACATTTGCCATACACTATCGAACTTAAGATGAACAGCTATGTTGCAAACAATAAGAAGGGGGAAAGAGTCCAGGCCTACTACAAGCATCTGTGCCCCAGGTACTCAGACAATTATCTTGCAGCCAAGGACTCAGGCAGTTTTTAGCTCATGCACAGGCTGCTGCTCAAGCCTGGATATAAATACCTGTTTGGGCAAGGTGCATCAGCATTGGGAAGAGAATGGAAATGCCCTATCTCAACAGAACACAGTAGCTGAGCTCAAGCAAGGTTTGTGAATCAGCCATAGGGAGGCATTGGAAGAGGTGAGGGTGCAATTTAGGACTTTAGGCAGTGATCAGTAGTGGGATTTAGGTTGTTTATGTTTAGGGACTTGGGGGAATTTTATCATTAAGGAGGGAAAGGGAAGTTTATGTTTAGGGAGCAGGAGTTGAGTTTTAGATTTAGGGCATGGGTGGGGC
Organism: Protopterus annectens; assembly: GCF_019279795.1. NCBI lineage: Eukaryota > Metazoa > Chordata > Ceratodontiformes > Protopteridae > Protopterus > Protopterus annectens. Next base: position 1,397,208,389 of record NC_056732.1, on the reverse strand, counting down.
ATTTAGGATTAGGGAGTAGAGTTTAAGTTTTTTGAATGGGAGTAGAGTTATGGGTTTAGTGAGATGGAGTGGATTTTTAGATATAGGGAGAGATTGGGGGCTTTAGGTTTGGGTTGGGGAGTGGAATTGTAGGTTTAGGGGTGATAGGTGACTTTAAGGTTAAGGAGTGGGAGGGTAGTATCATGGTTAGTGTTAAAGACTGGTTGGGAGCTTAAGGGTTACAGTTAGGATTTTCTGGTAGGGCTATGCAGTTAAGTAGGGTTGCCTGGTGGAAGTGCTAGGAAAATAAGAAGGATCGGACTGCTGGAAGTTAGGGCAACTAGTAGCAAGTGAGTTTGCCAAAAACTACTAGTATGAGACCACTTGTACTAGACCCAAGAAATCCACAGAGTGCAACACAGTCAATAGCAGGTTATATGCTAATAGGCTGAAAGGCACTAATAAAAAAAAAAACTGTAGTGTTGGCAAGCACAAGTGGTAGGAGCACATGGTGCAATGCACAGCCAATGCTTGAATCAGGGTGACAGGAAAAAGGAATGGGAAAAGTTAAGGAAGCAGAAGGAAACACAATAAGTATATTAGGAAGGATTTCTGAGGGCTGCTGCAGGATAGGGTTGGCACTGCCTTTTCAGTTGGTTGAGAGCACATTTTGCTTTTTTTGTGCAAGGATAGGGAGATAAATCAAATGAAAATAATAAGTGAATGATACACACATTGCCAGCAGAAGGATTCATAAAGCAGATGTACTTAAATGCCAGATAAGGTCAGTCATGAGAGATATGGTTGAGAAACAATGAAGATGCACATAAAACATAGGACAGCAATTGGTATTGGGAGGATGAATCAACAAACTAGGTTGAGATGTAACACACAGGGAGGGAATACATGCATTGAACATGCATTTCTGTAACAGGTCAATCATTTATATGCATCAGGGCACATTTTGCTTTAAAGGGCTACAGTGTAACATGCATATGTGCACACCAGCCAAAGTCCAAATGCAACATGGACAGGGCAGCCAGCACAGAAACCAATTTTCTAGGTAACCTACATAAGAGAGATGTGAGCAGACACATCACCATATGCAACAAGAATTCTTGCAATAACACTGGGGCAAACTGAATGTTTGGCAAAAGATATGCCAACAACACACAAGAATAAAAATGCAGAAATGCAAGACTAATGTGTACTGATGTATGGAGCATGTAGAGTTCAGAGAATGTGCAAGCAATCTCAGCAATTCTACAAGCACACAAACTTGTAACTCCCAGTGCAAGCAACCCACAGCATGAAGGGCAGATGTGGAATGACACATTTACATGCACCTTATTGAACTTTCAAAGACAACAACAGCAACAACAACATCTGAATTCAGATGCAAACATACATGTAAAAACTGTTTAAACAACAACCCCAGTGACAACCAAAACAAAAATAAAATAATAAAATCACTGAGTTGCAGCCAAAACTCTCCACAAGCTTCCAAAGGTATCAAACGTTTTATTGAGACATAAACATTTTAAAAAGTATTCATTGAGCGCTTCCATCCCCTCAGAATGGGGACTTCATCAGAATACATGCCTTCTATTAAGTCCAACATTTATAGCCCACTGTGTTGATGACATCACAGCCACACAAATGCATTTAAAGGCACAACCACTTTTTTTTTTTTAATACAGCTTAAAAAAACATTTATAAACATCTGAAACCATATTTACTGCACTAAAAATAAGCTTTTCTAATTTCATGGAAATTTTTAACATAGCCTTTTGTCCCTAGCTCTCTTAATTAACAAGGGTTTTACAGAAATAACTACAGAAATTTAATGGAAGAAAAAAAAGTCAAATGGCACATCAAGCTGCAGGCAGGGGAGGGCATAGGTTTAAATGATGTTATTTCTGTAAAACCCCTGTTAATTAAGAGAGCTAGGGACAAAAGGCTATGTTACAAATATCCACGAAGTTAGGAAAGCTTATTTACACTACAATAGTTCACACCCCATTTATTACAAGAAAAATATTGTCAAAGGGCAGTACATAAGGTCAAGCAGGATGACTTTGAATAATGAGGAGTTTTTCAAAGAAATGGGTTTACTAAGGCAGTTCTTTACAGCTAGAGAATACCCAACTTGGTTGATAGACCAGGTAGAAAAAGAGGTATGTGAAAGAAGGCAGGACAAATTTAGGCCTATTTTGGGTATTAACCTTGACAACCAAGAGAATGGGAACCAAGTTAAGCAGGATAAATATGGAAATGCCTTAGTAATAGAGTATATTGGAAGCTCCAGCTTGGTCAGATCTATACTAAACACTGAGCGGAACAGATTTGTTGCACTTACAGATTACAGATCTTGAAAAGATACCTAAGAGAGAATTAAAAGTGTTTTTTAGAAATTCATTGAGTTTGAAAAATATATTAGAGAAAGAAATGAGACAGAATAGTGCAACAAAGAAAAGGAAAGGAACTTTTAAGTGTGACCACTGCTGCCAATGTAACCATATAATAAATAAGGAAAGTATATTTCTGGAAAGTAGGAACATAACTATTATGAGTAAGGAATATAGTAACTGTGAGTCCAGTGGCTTGGTCTATTTAGGTATATGTCAGGTTTGCCAAGCATTTTATACTGGCAAGACAGAGCGTAAACCTTGAAGAAGAATATATGAACATATGTATGAAATCCAGATTCACAAAGACACTAACACCCTATTTAAGCATAAACAAAAATGCAGTGAAGCTTATTACAAGTTTTATTGGCATTGAGCAGGTAAAAATGGATGGAAGGGGTGGTCTATGGGAAGAAAACATAGAATATAAAGAGTTATGGTGGCAGATCACCCTCCAAGCAAACAAATTTCCTGGACTTAATGACCTAATTTCAATTGCCCCTGTGCTTAAATTAAGGGTGGGAAAATTGTAACAATGGTTTGAAACAGAAGAAAATGTTTGGTTTGATTTTTGCAATATGTACATGACTTTTTAACTTTTATAATAACTTTTATATTATGTATTTATATGTGCATTCATACAAAAACATTTTACAAATTGTATGATGGAAATAGTTTTAAAAGTTTTAGTGTGATTATATTTATTTGTATACAGATATATACAGGCATATCATTGCTGGAACCTGTGTCTAACAGAGCTCTTTTCAAACTATCTGGAAATATACAGAGCTAAGTATATATTTTTGGTTCTTCAGAATTGTGTAATTTTTAACATAGCCTTTTGTCCCTAGCTCTCTTAATTAACAAGGGTTTTACAGAAATAACTACAGAAATTTAATGGAAGAAAAAGAAGTCAAATGGCAGATCAAGCTGCAGGCAGGGGAGGGCATAAGTTTAAATGAAGTTATTTCTGTAAAACCCCTGTTAATTAAGAGAGCTAGGGACAAAAGGCTATGTTACAAATTTCCACGAAGTTAGGAAAGCTTATTTACACTACAATAGTTCACACCACACTTATTACAAGAACACTTTTGTCAAAGGGCAGTACATAAGGTCAAGCAGGATGACTTTGAATAATGAGGAGTTTTTCAAAGAAATGGGTTTACTAAGGCAGTTCTTTACAGCTAGAGAATATCCAACTTGGTTGATAGACCAGGTAGAAAAAGAGGTATGTGAAATAAGGCAGGACAAATTTAGGCCTATTTTGGGTATTAGCCTTGACAACCAAGAGAATGGGAACCAAGTTAAGCAGGATACATATGGAAATGCCTTAGTAATAGAGTATATTGGAAGCTCCAGCTTGGTCAGATCTATACTAAACACTGAGTGGAACATATTTGTTGCACTTACAGATTACAGATCTTGAAAAGATACCTAAGAGAGAATTAAAAGTGTTTTTTAGAAATTCATTGAGTTTGAAAAATATATTAGAGAAAGAAATGAGACAGAATAGTGCAACAAAGAAAAGGAAAGGAACTTTTAAGTGTGACCACTGCTGCCAATGTAGCCATATAATAAATAAGGAAAATATATTTCTGGAAAGTAGGAACATAACTATTATGAGTAAGGAATATAGTAACTGTGATTCCAGTGGCTTGGTCTATTTAGGTATATGTCAGGTTTGCCAAGCATTTTATACTGGCAAGACAGAGCGTAAACCTTGAAGAAGAATATATGAACATATGTATGAAATCCAGATTCACAAAGACACTAACACCCTATTTAAGCATAAACAAAAATGCAGTGAAGCTTATTACAAGTTTTATTGTCATTGAGCAGGTAAAAATGGATGGAAGGGGTGGTCTATGGGAAGAAAACATAGAATATAAAGAGTTATGGTGGCAGATCACCCACCAAGCAAACAAATTTCCTGGACTTAATGACCTAATTTCAATTGCCCCTGTGCTTAAATTAAGGGTGGGAAAATTGTAACAATGGTTTGAAACAGAAGAAAATGTTTGGTTTGATTTTTGCAATATGTACATGACTTTTTAACTTTTATAATAACTTTTATATTATGTATTTATATGTGCATTCATACAAAAATATTTTATAAATTGTATGATGGAAATAGTTTTAAACAATTTTAGTGTGATTATATTTATTTGTATACAGATGTATACAGGCGTATCATTGCTGGAACCTGTGTCTAACAGAGCTCTTTTCAAACTATCTGGAAATATACAGAGCTAAGTATATATTTTTGGTTCTTCAGAATTGTGTACTGTAAATTGTTGCTGGACTAATTTTATTCAGAGTTGTGCACTGTTATTTTTGATTCACTGTATAGTTTTTCAGATCTCTGCTGAAAGTGTTTTGTCCCACCTCCCCCTATTTTCTGCTGTGTCTCAAGTTGGTATAACTGTTTTTTTACAGCTTGTGTCATCTGACTATCTGAAGGATTACTTGCATAATAATAGACCCTGTTAGTTAACAGCCTGCATATCATTGCTGAAACATGTCTCTAACAGAGTTCTTTTCAAACTATCTGGAAATATACAGAGCTAAGTATATTTTTTGGTTCTTCAGAATTGTGTATGTAAATTTTTGCTGGACTAATTTTATTCAGAGCTGAGCACTGTTATTTTTGATTCATGGTATAGTTTTTCAGATCTCTGCTGAAAGTGTTTTGTCCCACCCACCCTCCATATTTCTGGTTTGTTTAAATTTGGTGACTTTTGTAGTTGCCTGCCCCACTGTAGATTTGATCAGGGACACTCCCCCCGTCCCATCTCTTTACCACATTCTACCTAATACACTCCTTCTGCACTTGTGTTTAGTCATTTTTAATTTAATTGCATTTTTTAAACTGTGTTTGGTCTAATATTGCTACATACTCAAGTGTGCTAGCTTGCACTGCATTTGAATTGTTTTTACTGCTGTTTTAGCTACTTTTCTGTAAAAAACAAACACATAAACAAACAAAAAAAACTGTAAGCCTGTTTCCTACCGTTCCTGTAACTAGTGTAGTCCAGATACAGATTTGCTGTATCCAGGACTGTATGTAAGCTTCTGAGCCCCCCCCCCCCAAGCTTTCTGTGTTGGAGGGAAGCCTTCTAGCTTGTCAGTGGGAGTGGTAAGCACTAGGTAACCTGTCTACCACATAAGGAGTGGTTTTGGCCCAGAAATTGTAGTTATTGGATGTCTGGGCAATCTTTTCCATCTCTCTCAACTTTCTGATTTGAAGGCCCGCATTTGCCCTTGTTACTTTTCTGTAACTAGTCTAGTGCAGATACAGATTCTTAGTTTTAGCACTTGAATTTGCTTATTCGTGAGGAAGTGATGGGTAGGTATGGTGTTAAGTAGAGGAATGCAGAAGATCAGATGATTGTGGATTTTGCGAAAAGGATGGACATGGCTGTGGTGAATACGTATTTTAAGAAGAGGGAGGAGCATAGGGTGACGTACAAGAGTGGAGGAAGATGCACACAGGTGGATTATATCCTATGTAGGAGGGCCAGTCTGAAGGAGATTGGAGACTGTAAAGTGGTGACTGGGGAAAGTGTAGTTAAGCAGCATAGAATGGTGGTCTGCAGGATGATGTTGGTGATCAAGAAGCGGAGTGTGAAAGCAGTGCCAAGGATTAAATGATGGAAGTCAAAAAAGGGTGACTGTGAGGTGGAGTTCAGGGAAGAGTTAAGACAGGCACTGGGAGGCAATGAAGAGTTACCAAATAGCTGGGTAACTACAGCAGAGCTAGTAAGGGAGACTGCTAGGAAGGTGCTTGGTGTGACATCTGGACAGAGGAAGGAGGACAAGGAGACATGGTGGAATGAGGAAGTACAGGAGAGTATACAGAGGAAGAGGCTGGTGAAGAAGAAGTGGGATTGTCAAAGAGATGAAGAAAGTAGACATGAGTATAAGGAGATGAGGCGCATGGCAAAGAGAGAGGTGGCAAAGTCTAAGGATAAGGCATATAGAGAGTTGTATAAGAGATTGGACACTAAAGAGGGAGAAAAGGACCTGCACCGATTGACTAGACAGAGGGATAGAGCTGGGAAAGATGTGCAGCAGGTAAGGGTGATAAAGGACAGTGAGGGAAACATACTCACAAGTGAAGAAAGTGTGTTGAGTAGATGGAAAGAGTACTTTGAAGGACTGATGAATGAAGAGAATGAGAGAGAGAAGGTTGGATGATGTGGGGATAGTGAATCAGGAAGTGAAGCAGATTAGCAAGGAGGAAGTAAGGACAGCTATGAAGAGGATGAAGAATGGAAAGGCTGTTGGCCCAGATGACATACCAGTGGAAGCATGGAGGTGCTTAGGAGAAATGGCAGTGGAACTTTTAACCAGATTGTTTAATGAAATTTTGGAAAGTCGGAGGATGCCTGAGGAGTGGAGAAAAAGTGTTTTGGTACCGATCTTTAAGAATAAGGGTGATGTGCAAAGCTGCAGTAACTACAGAGGGATAAAATTGATCAGTCACAGCTTGAAGTTATGGGAAAGAGTAGTGAAAGCTAGGTTAAGAATGGAGGTGATGATTAGTGATCAGCAGTATGGTTTCATGCCAGGAAAGAGCACTACAGATGCAATATTTGCTCTCAGAGTGTTGTTGGAGAAATACAGAGAAGGTCAGAAGGAGTTGCATTGTGTCTTTGTGGACTTAGAAAAAGTATATGACAGGGTGGCTAGAGAGGAGTTGTGGTATTGTATGAGGAAGTCGGGAGTGGCAGAGAAGTATGTAAGAGTGGTACAGGATATGTACATGGGTAGTGTGACATTGGTGAGGACTGCGGTGGAAGTGACAGATACGTTTAAGGTGGAGGTGGGATTACATCAAGGGTCAGCTCTGAGCCCTTTCTTATTTGCAGTGGTGATGGGCAGATTGACAGATGAGATTAGACAAGAGGCCCCGTGGACTATGATTTTTGCAGATGACATTGTGATATGTAGTGAGAGTAGGGACCAGGTTGAGGAGACCCTGGAGATGTGGAGATATGCTTTAGAGAGGAGAGGAATGAAGGTCAGCAGGGCTAAAACAGAATATATGTGTGTAAATGAGAGGGAGGGTAGAAGAATGGTGAGGATGCAGGAAGTAGAGTTGGTAAAGGTGGATGAGTTTAAGTACTTGGGATCAGCATTTCAGAGTAATGGTGAGTGTGGAAGAGAGGTGAAGAAGAGAGTACAGGCAGGGTGGAATGGGTGGAGAAGAGTGTCAGGAGTGATTTGTGACAGACGGGTGCCAATAAGAGTGAAAGGGAAGGTCTACAAGAGGGTAGTGAGACCAGCTATGTTATATGGGTTGGAGACGGTAGCATTGTCGAAAAGGCAGGAGTCAGAGCTGGATGTGGCAGAGTTAAAGATGTTAAGATTTGCACTGGGTGTGACTAGGATGGACAGGATTAGGAATCAGTATATTAGAGGGTCAGCTCAGGTTGGACAGTTTGGAGACAAAGCAAGAGAGGTGAGATTGCGTTGGTTTGGACATGTGCTGAGGGGGGATGCTGGGTATATTGGGAAAAGGATGCTAAGGATGGAGCTGCCAGGTAAGAGGAAAAGAGGAAGGCCTAAGATGAGGTTTATGGATGTGGTGAGAGAGGGCATGCAGGTGGTTGGTGTGAAAGAGCATGATGCAAAGGACAGGAAGAAATGGAAACAGATGATCCGCTGTGGCGACCCCTAACGGGAACAGCCGAAAGAAGATGATGATGATGATGTGTTCAGCACTTGTTCAGAACTTGTTGTAAGCATTAAATAAGTTACTAATTACTATAGCACTCAACCTTCCTCATTACCTAGAGGAAAACAGTTTTTTCACTTACTTTCCTCCCTTGCTTAGAGAAAAACAGCTCTTGTACTCACTTTCCTCACTTATCTAGAGGAAAATAGTTTTTTATTCAGGCATGTCCAAGGGTCAGCTCCCAGTGTTCTTTCCTGTCTATCTGATGAATCTGGGCATCTTGGGGCACTGTAGAAATTGCCTCATGTACACAGACATCCCTCTCCTCCTACCACCCAACACTACAACCTGTGATAGATGCACTTACCTAGCCAAACTGGAGGCAAAGCTCTCTCCAACCAAGACTGAACTTGACATTCAAGAGGAGAAGGTATACACTTGCATCACACCACACTTATCACATAGTCTCACTAAATCTACACCACCAAAATCCACACATGGAAACACAAAAACATTCACAGAGGCTCTCAATAATAATCTGCCCAAGCAACAGAGACCTCCAAAGCAGAAACGCAAGCAACTTCCACCCCCAACACAACCCAAATGACACATAGCCCACAGACTCAGTGTGCCATTCAACCACAGCCAACAAGGCAAAACAATGTATCCAACACACTAGTCATAGGTGACTCTATAGTTAAGCACACTGATGTCCCACTCACCATGCTAAACAAGGAGAAGGTTACTGTTAGCTGCCTGTCGGGTGCCAGGATACGCCACATAACCCACGCACTCAGGTCACTCCACAAGTACAAATATGACTCTGTCATTGTCCATGTTGGTGTGAATGACCTGAGATGTACCTCCCTGGACTACATGAAAAGAGACATGGAAGAGCTCTCCAATCTTCTAGCCCAGGCAGGTATGACCCTAGCCCTGAGTAGCATTTTGCCATTGCCCAGAATGATACCACAGTACAAGGACAAAATGATTGACTTCAACAATTGGCTAAGCTTTTGGTGTCATTCTAAAGGGATCCAGTATCTATCTGCTTGGGATGACATGATAGACAGACCACGATGCTTTGCCAGAGATGGCATGCACCTGTCACCCCTGGGATTCTGGATACTGGCTAAGGCTCTTGCCGCCCCTATAGTGCCTTTTTTAGGCAAGATTCAAATGACAAATTCACCACCGTAACAGGAACAGACAAGCAAAAACTGAGGGTAATGCTACTCATTGCTAGAAGTCTAAATCTCAAAATGCACTCACTCAAGGCACTCCTTAAAATGGAGAACATCGATATCTGTGCAGTGACTGAGACCTGGTTCAAGGCACCAGAGAGCACCCCTGCACTACCATACTATAACTCATACCACACTTTTCAGCCATGTAACCTGGACCGGAACACCAAAGGCGGAGGTGTGTCCATATTCATTAAGGATATCCACATCTCCAGGCTAGTTGCTCAGCATAAGGTATCCGAGGTTATCCAAGTGCAACTAACTCTGGGCAAAACTGCAATCCAAATTGTAGCTTGCTACGGATCCCCCAACATGCCCCAGGATTCCCACTCCTCTTTTCTTGATGTACTGGAAAGTATTAGGGTTCAACCAAACACCCTAATAATGGGCGATTTCAACTACCCCACCATTAACTGGGAAAACTACTAGTGTACCAACTCCTTCACACAACGCTTTCTGGAATTCATAAACTCCAATGCCCTGGATCAACTTATCCACACCCCCACCAGGGGCAACAGTATCCTAGACCTAGTCATTACCAACATGATTGACCAGTGTTCCACACCTGAAGTCAACTCCTGGTTGGTCCGATCCGACCATAAGCTAATCACCCTTGATATCCACATCCTGCCCCCACCTCCCATTAAGGAAACCACGGTAAAACATTTCTCCAAAGCCAACTTCATGCTTCTTAAGACAGAAATGGTGAACATCATTACACCCATGCAGATGGATAATACAGTTACGACTGCTGAATCTTACACAAATGCACTCTATAAGCACTTACACGAGTGCATGGATCATGCTATCCCAAACAGAACCAAGATGCTATCCTCCAAAAAAGGAAGCCAATCCAGTGGTCCCCTGCCATAATCAAACTATACAACAGAAGGAAGAAATTTTTGCAAAAGAGAATAAAATCCCATGAGTGGAGGAGCTTCCTGGTCAGCCTTAGTAAGAAGCTGAGATCCCTTACAAGATCCTCCAGAGCTAGCTATGAAAACAAAATCACCACTGATTCTAAGGACAACTACAAAGCATTCTATATCTATGTCAACAATCTCAATGGCAATACCCAGATCTGCTCTGAGTTACAGCACAAAGGCAGGAAAATTACAGAACCAACTGATATTGCCAACATCCTGGAAGATAGGTTCAGTACTAACTTTACCCCCCCCCCGCCCCATAAAGGGCCCATATCTATACAGGAAGAAAGCAGAGTCTCTGTAAGCATAACTACGCAGGTAAAAGCTGCACTCTCTAAAGCCAAAAACACAGCATCCATGGGACCAAACAACATCCCAGGCTGCATTTTACACGAACTTCAGAACAAACTGGCTCCCCACCTAAGCACCATGTTCAATCATAGCTTCACATCAGGCTTTGTGCCCACTGAATGGCGTACAGCAACAGTTATTCCACTTCACAAAGGGGGAGCCACCACTGATCCCAGGAACTATCACCCTATTAGCCTGACTAGCCTGGTCTGCAAGGCCATGGAACGTATCATCATGGACCTCATAAACAAAGACATTGGTAACCTCCAAACTCTGCATCTCACCCAGTTCAGGTTTGTGAAAGGCAGATCATGCCTACTGAACCTGATCGACTTCTTTGAGGCATTCACCAAAGCCATAGATGAGGGTAAGGAGGTTCACGCACCCTACCTTGACCTCGCCAAGGCTTTCAACACCATCCCCCATTCTGGAATTATAGCTAAACTCACTAAAGTAGGTATAAATCCGTACATCACAATATGGGTTGCCAACTGGCTCACTGACAGAACCCACACTGTACAAGTTGCACACTCCAAATCTGACATCAAACCAGTGACTAGTGGAGTACCACAGGGCTCAGTCCTGGGACCTCTCTTGTTTGGTATCTACTTCTCTAAGTACAGGCTAACATAGAAGGCCTCTGGCTAACTAAGTTTGCAGATGACTGCAAATTAGGAGCTATAGTCGAGTCCCCAAATGATGTGGAAATCCTACAGAAGGTCCTTGCTGAGACAGATGCCTGGTGTCAGAGCCATGGCCTCAAGCTCAATGCCAAAAAGTGCATTGTCATCCCCTTTGGTAAAAACTCTGTACCCATGAACTACTACATAGACAGCAATCTACTTAACACCAAATGTGTGATAAGAGACCTTGGGACCCAGGTGGACAGTAGTCTGTCCTTTGATAGTCACATCACCACAGTAGTCAGGAAGTCCTTCTACGTGGCACACTTCATCATAAAAGGGTTCTCATTCAGGAAAAAAGAGGTCATTGTTCCCCTCTACTCGACTCTCATTAGACCCATTATAGACTACAATGCCCCTTTTGGAATGTACCTCACAAGACATCTGCAGCAGCTGGAAAGGCCACAGAAGTACCTCACAAAGAGGATTACTGGCCTCAAACAGATGGCCTACACTGACCGTCTCAAAAAACTCCAGCTTTACTCCGTAGCATATCGCCTACTCTGAGGTGATCTCTGCCTAACATATAAAGCTATTTCAAACCCAGAGCTGTTGGACATGCTACATCTAAAGAAATCCCAATCCCTCTGAGCTACACGCTCTAGGGACCTAAACCTTGTCACCACAATAAACAGGACTTGCTGGAGGGATAGATTCCTGTACCAGAGACTTCCCATACTCTGGAACAGGCTACCCATCTATGTCAAGCAAAGTTCTTCATTAGCACTCTTCAAGAAAAATCTTGATGAGTGGATGGAAAATAGGAAATGCACTCCGGGGATCACTTCTGCTTCTCTGCTCGACAGTGGCACAGGAAAATAACTTTCTTGGGTAGTGTAAGCCAGGGAACCTTGTTGGCTAGGCTTACGTAGGCCCTTGGGCCAATAGCCTAGTACCTACCTATGAACCTATGTTGATGCCAATTCAGGATGCAATTTTATGTTCAGAGTTCAGAGTGTTATTAATAGAATGGACACTAGAGAAAGCTTTAAGACCATTTTCTAATATTTTACATGCAATCATTTTAAATAAGTCTTAAAAGTTTTAAAGTACATGGTTTTATGAAGGATTTAACATAAAGCATGAATCTTTAGACAGATGTATTTAGGGAACATGGTTTTTAATGGTGGTATATGTACTTCTCATTTAAAGAAGGTTGTATATGCACAGTCACTTTATATTTATTGCATTCTGTATTAATTGCTAATTAACATTCTTATTTTTTGGGTAATTAACTCAATTCACCAAGTAGAGGGAGTATAAAAGGAATGGTTCACAAGTCTGCCCACATCTGATGAAGTAACTTGCAAATGAAAACGTAGTAGATAGGAGCCGTTAATGCCTGGAGTGTATGTGGTTTTTGTTCATTTTCATTAAAGCTGTCTTTTCAAAGAAAACTGCTGGTATTTGATCCTTGGTGGTACTTGTGGATTATGTTTGAAGTGAACTTTGGTGCCTTGGTGAATATTTTACTTTGTTCTTGTAGAACTATTACATTAGAGTCGATTATCAAAACTAATTGGGACCTAGGGTAGTTCGGATAATCAAACTGTTCTAAAATCTTGTTTTTTTGGCACGCAGGAATACAATTTTCAACCATTCAACTATTCCAGTGGGCAATAAAGAATATTTTTTCATACATGAGCTGGCTACAAGCTCAAAAAACATACTCAAGTGAATACGTATAATGTTTACAAATTCCGACTTCATATGATTTTTCCTACTCGAAAGCTATGAAGGACGGTTCTGATAATCGACTGTTGGGATAATCAACATTTGAATAATCGACTCTCTGCTGTAAGTCAAAAGTTCTCTCTGTGCTTTTTGAGAGGTAGAAACCAAAAACTTGTATAGTGTGTGAGGCACACTGACAAACTGTACTTTGTACAGTATTAAATCTTAATAAGTGCTGTCTGTGACAAAATGCACAACTTTGTGCAGCACTGACTCTCAGTAAGTGCTGTCTATAACAAAGTATGAGACATAAGTGAAAAAACAAATCTTCCTTAGTACTGAAGTGTTCATAGTTAACACTTGTCACACCTACAACAAGACTTGACTGTGTTAGAGAGTAGAAGTGGCACATTCTGGTGGTTGAAGGGTAGCTTGGAAAAGAAAATTGTTTGTTGCTGTTATACTAAAGACTTGCAGCATAAAGTTCTGTGAGTGTGTGTGTGTGTGTGTGTGTGTGTGTGTGTGTGTGTGTGTGTGTGTGTGTGTATACATGTGTGTATCTGTGTCTGCATGTGTGTGTATGTGTGTCTGTCTATTTATGTGATAAAACTCCTTTACTAAAATACATGCCACATTTTGTTAAACTTAATTTTATGTAACATGTTGCTTCTAAAAAGTTAACCTTCCTGACAGGGAAAAAGGGGTTCATTATTGTGTAACACAAGAAAGTTATTTGCAAATCTCATGAAGGTGCTTCTTCAAGAAATTAAGCCTTCTGACAGGAAAGAGGGGATTAATTGCTGTGTAATGCAAGAAAGGCTATTTTGTGCAAATATGGTGAAATTTATTGTACAGTTACAGATTGTTTGGACAAAAAACAAATAAATGTACTGCTGTTATGAAAGGTGAACAAATATTAAGCTTCGAAATAAAATGACAATGGAAGAAGACACAGTCAAGGAAATCATATAACTTCAGTTTAATTCAGATTAAAACAGCACATTAAACACTGAGAACACTGGTAAGCGCTTTCGCATTAAGCTTCATCAGACCATTAAAAACACACACCCAACTCATCATTCATTTATAAAGTAGCTCATGCATAATAATTTCCAATAAGCTAAAAGTAATAAAAAATCCAAAAGGCACTCAAGATGTAAATATAGAAAGATGTATCAATGCCTAACAACCTAAACTAAAACATAAAAAATATATACACTTATGTAAACTTATGTTATTATGTATGAGCTGCTTTATAAATGAATGATAAGTTGGGTGTGCGTTTTTCTAAAGGCATGCATCTGGAGCATTTCTCCCTGGGCCTCCGCTGAAAACAGGCTCTGTGGAACCTAGTCGGACTTTCCCGGTCAACAAATGTTAAATAAAAATAAATAAATAAAATAATGGTCTGATTGATGAAGCTTAATGTGAAACCGCTTAGTTCTTACTGTTTAACGTGTTATTTTAATCCAAATTAAACTGAAGTTTTATGGTTCCCTTGGCTGTCTTTTTCCGCTGTCATTTTGTTTTATTCTATTTTCGTATTTGCTGACAGTGGATTATTAATTCTCGGAGCTGTAACCTGTGTTCTAAATATTAAGCTTTGCTTAAACACAGCAAAATGGGTTCGCAAAAGAAAGGGGTGCTGTCCAATTAAGTATGATCACAAACAGTGCTGTGGTGCAGCAGAATGAGAATACTTTGCATGATACCATCTGGCAAGCAGAAGTAAGTGGATGCTTTCTAGGACAGTGCTGCAGATATGCAAAATGTAACTGTGTCTGACAGTGATAACGCTGCCTGTAAAATTTATTGGCTAGTTGAAATAGATGATGTTAAAGAATAGCTTGGCTTTTAAACTGTATGCTATTATTAAGAAACAAGAATTTATAGAAATGGTAACATACTATTACAGGAAGCTGGTTTCTGCAAAGGTCTAACTAAGAATAAGATAAATAAAGTGAGATATACTTTCAGTGTTGTGTTACTCTGCAAGACACATTTAAAGATATACCTGAGAGAGTAAAGAAACTAAGACAGCCAGGAGATGCTGTTTTTAAGAAGACACAACTAATATTAATGTTGAAAGAGATGGCTTCTAAAAATGAAAATAAAATACCAGAGAGTTTTACAAGGTTGTTGGCTGACCTTGACTTGTATAACAAATGACAAAATAAAGCAAATGAGCTGTTTTTTGTTCAAAAGACTTTCTGAATATCTGTATAAATGGAAACAATGAAGCACAAGAGAAAGACTGAAAATGACTAGTCAAGTGACAACACAATCTAAAAGGAAAAAGAGAACAAACTGACCTGATATTGGAATTTGAAAGACAAGAGAGGAACAATTTTAAATACACTATGACACAGTGTATTTACAGAGAGAAAAGGAAAAATCATTGCAGGAGCTACAAAAGGAAAACAATAACCTGTTCAACCTACAAATAAAATGCCAGAATGTGCAAGATGAGAGACACAACAACAGCCTGAGAAAATAGTTAAGAATTGTACACAAATTTGTGTATTGACCTGTAATGTGGTCCAGCTTATACAACAAAAGAAATCAAAATGTATAAATTAAAGTAAACAGTTGGCACAAATCAGTGACAAAATCAAGAAGGCTATATGCAATCATATACTGAAATGCAATAACAGTTAAGTGCACTTAATCAACACATCCAAGAGCTAGACCAAAACATGTCAGAAGATAGAGAGCCTTTTTAATGCACTGTAGAAACAAATGGGAATGGTGCATTACAAAATGAATAAAGCAGTGTGGTATGTTATTGTTGAGCTAACTACAAATGGGAAGTTACTATGGGATTCTCATGGCAGTAAAAAATGGGATAATGTGAGAAATTGGTCAGTCCTTGTGCACATATGATGTTCTGTTCTGGGCAAGGATTGTGGCAGTGAAAATGAATTGTCTTGTAGCTGTTTTACATCTGTGTATGTTCTTGTGAAACCCAATCCAAGTGTGCATTGAACTGCAGCTGGAGAAATTTGTTCACATTGGAAAGTCTGTTTGAGGCCTTAGTGAGATAAGCTGTGGCCCTCCGGATGAGACATGCAGCTGACAATCCCATCCTTAGCTTTCAACATGTTTCCACCACTGTGAAACAGCAGCCCTTCTCACTGTAAGTTCCAAATGCTGGTGGCCTTCTAAAGACAACAACAAAGATGACAATACTGTGGCCTTCCTGATGACTAATGAGAAGTGGCTCTAAGCTGAATGGGCCAGAATTTTGGTCATAATACCTAACTGGGGACTGGTTGAATGCATATATTGACTTAGATGATACTGATGCTCAGAAATGCCAAAAATTGAAATGAGGGATGTTTGCAACAGTTAAAGCTTCACCTAAAGCTCAGTCCCTTAAGTTTAACAACAGGGCATTCTGCATGGAGAGATTGAGTCACAAATAAAAGATAATCCACAGTTTAAAATTGTGGCTAGAACCTCATGTAAGTAATATAAGTAATATTTAAAATCTTGGCTATAAGACAAGCAGCACTCCCCAGTAGTTTAAGAAAAATAGGTATTCCACACTGACCCAATGCCTTTTGAACAACTAGGTCTTTTAGCCAATGTTCACTGTTAATTGAACTTGTAAACCTTAGGATAGACTTGAATGCAGCAAGGGCTAATAAAAAACTAACACCTAGGTATACTGTTTTACCTGCAAGCAAGAATAAAAAACTGTCATTGTCTGGATTGGTTAGTTTTAAATGCTCTGAAAAAGTTCAAATAACCAAATATTGTACATATAGTGACAATACTATACATGTAAAAACTGGTAATGCCAAATGACAAGTTGTGCATAAAATCATGCATATGGAATATGAACCTATAGTATGTGATAATGCTAAACTTTTATCTACAAGAAGTATAGAATCTGCTTTTTGTTGGTGTGTTGTTACTAAACTCATCAACTGTAACATTTTGGGAGAAGGGATAGAAACAGATTCATTGTGCATGATTACATTAGCTAAACACAATATGTCTGCAAGCAAAAAACAGCCAGTAAGAACAAAATTGATGTAATGTGTACATGGAGACAAGAGAGCAGACTTTATAACACAAGTAGAATTACAAACTGTTCTAAGTATAGTGTTACATCCCATGGCTGTAGTGGCTAACCTAATACATGATGTGACAATTTTGCTAATACTTGGAGGAAATGTTCAGCCAGATATACTGCCAGGAATAAACAATAGCCTTAAAGAAAAGGGTGTAGTACTAGAATGCACAAAAGAGCTAAGATATGGCTCTGCATTGAAGAGTTAGCTAAAACTGGCATTAGGTCTTGTTTTAAGGTTCTGGTTGTTAAAATAATAAAAGAGGTCAAAGTGCAACTTGGCAAAAAGAAAACTTATGTAAGAGTACACTAAGGAAGCTGGCATGGAAAGTGATGAATAAGTGTATGAATTATGTGCTAGGGAAACAAGGGAAAGAGAACTAGAACAATCTTATTCTTCTGAGCAAAAAAGTATTAAACATAGCTAAAGGTCTGTCTCACACAGTACAAAATGCAATGGAAAGACCAACCAACAAAACTGAAAACCATACATTTAATGGGTGAGCGCTTTCATGCACTAAGATGCTTCTTCAGACTATAAAACAAAACATTAAGACAAACATCATTTAAATAGTAACAATAATCACTCAATAAAACATAATCATCATTCAATAAAACAATCTACATAATTTCAAAGCTGGTTTTAAAAGCACAGCACCATTAAGACGATATCCCTTGTCAGCTTGAAGTATAATAAACCACTTCATTTCTGCCACCTCAGTATCATTCCTGGTATCTCCTGCTCTCATACTTTTATTAATCAGTTGTAAAACCATAAACCAAAAAGTGTGTGTTGTAAAGGAGGCAACATGCTTCGCAAAAGCAGCAGAGACATCACCATTTTGTATATCTCGTAGATGTTCAAGAATCCATTCCTTAAAGGAGCGGTTCATTTTACCAACATTAAAATGGAAACACACATTGCAAATCACTATATAAACTCAATTTACACTTTTGTAATCTGCATAAAATCTAGAGGCATATCTTTTATTCATAACAGGATGTACAAAGTAAAACTCTTTGTTGTCAGATACAAATACTTATTGTCATTTATCAAATCCTGAAGTTAATAACTTGATTCAAGACGTGCATGGAACTATCTATGGTATATGTTCAAAATTAAGGAATAACCAGCCTTCAAAGCAATAACCAATAAACAAAAATAAAGTCCAAGGTTGTAGGAAGCACCCTACTGAAACAACAGACAATAAAAACTATATATGGTATATTAATGACCAGGCTGATACTGCAAGATTTTTAGTGGTAGACAAACCTCTCATTCCATTAATGCATGGCTTACCCAAGATTCATAAAGATATGATGAAACCTCTGATTTGTCTGATTGTTTCTAGACATAGATGGTTAACTGAGCCTCTGTCTATTTATGTGGAGAATAAATTAAAACCTGTTTTGGACAAAGCATCTTCTGTCCTTAAACACATGGAACATTTTTTAGAAACTCTATCTAACTGTACAGATGGATATGAGTGATTATATTATGGTTACTTTAGATGTGTGCACATTCTTTACAGTTATACCTAATGATTTTGGGATAGACTCAGTAAGACTTTTTTTTTGTCCCACAACAGTGACTATTCCAACAACCAGACCAGTCTTGTATACTCACTGTTGGAGTTAATACTTGAAACAAATGTGTTTATTTTTGACAACAGTTTTTACCTTCAGAAATTAGACATAGTAATGGGCACAGTGTGTGCTAACATCTATGTGAATATGGTGATGGCACACTGGGAGGGTAGTTATGTCCTGAGTTAAAATAAGTTTTCTAGGCATATTACATATTACCAAAGGTTTGCAGATGATACATTCTTGTTGTGGGATGTCCCGTTAACTACTCTCAAGGATTTTATCTCATATCTGAGCAATAACACTGCCTTTCTTGGATTTATTATGATGTACTCATCCCATGATATTGATTTTTTAGATGTTTGTATGCATAAAGGAAGTGATGGTTCTATTGAGACATGTATGTACAGGAAATGCTGATAGAATAGCCTTCTACACCATACTATCATGCATCCTCGACATATTTATGAGAACATGCTGAAAGGGCAGAGTATGAGAATGCCTAGGTTACATGCCAATGAAGAGTGTTTATCCCCTTCTTGATTTACATAAAGATTTTGCCAAAAGGGAGGTATCAGAAGCATGAGATGAGTAGACCCTTTAGTGAAGTTCATAGCTTAAGAAAAGACAAAGGGAGACCATACTTCTCTCATAGAAGGGTAGATGGGGATGAGCCACCTGCATGGTCATCTGATATGTATAACAAAAATAGGGTTACATTAACCTCTTCAAGTGACATCAGTTTTGTATGTGAGATCATTAAGAGACATTGGCCCAACCTTTTGATGGATGAAAGCATTAGATGTGTAGTGGGTGATAAGCCAAACTTTTGTTATAAAACTGGTTTGCCTCTTAAGAGATGATTGTGCTATGGCTCTATTATAAAAACAGCTCTGAGGTCTGAGTGAGTAGGTATGTTCCCCCGCTGCTCATGTAAAGCATGTGAGGTGATTTCTTCTGACAATTTCTTTCTCCATCCTGCACATTTCAAGACTTAGCAATCTGAGTCTCAACATTTGACATGGTTGCCAATTTGGTTGTGCTGTGGTTTTGCGCTGTTTAGAAATGGAATGTGTTTGACATGGCTTAGCAAATGGGGTACTTCACTCAGTAAGGTCTTTGCTCTCCTGTATTAAAACTACTTACATTATGGAGAGCTTTTCAAGATGGCTGCACACTGATCAACAGCTTTATTTCAGCTCTCCCAGTGTGAAAAAAGAAATTGATAGATAAGTGTAAGTAATTTTGCTTGTTTTAGTACACTGCCTGGATGTCAGCAAAGAAAAACTTGTAGAGATTGAAAGAAAATCAGCTAAAAAGGTGATGAGACAACACTGTCTGGGAAGAACCATGCAGCTGTTCAGCAAAAAACAGTACAATGTTTGGTATAAGAAATAGCTTCCAGCAATTTAGAGGAAAAAGTAAGCCAAATGTGCTCAGAGCTGATTTAAATAAATGAAACACTGAAGGAGTATATCTACTTAAATAATAAAAGCTTGGAAAAAAGGAAGAAGCTTTAACCATCTATAAGGATGAACTAATAAAACTGCAAAAGTCAGAGCCTAAAATGAAGAAAAGCCTGGCTGTGTATGAGAATATTCAAGAAGAGCTGTTTTAAAAATGGTAGAGTTAGAAGACCGAGCATACAAAGAACACCTGAGATTTTCTGTTCTACCAGAGAAACTAGAAGGAACAAAGTGTTTTGATTTATAAAAGCACAAATATGCAACTGCATTGATAGTCCACAGCAGGATTTGTTAATTGAAAGGGCACATTGTGTGCATGCTGCAAACCTTGCTATAAGAAAGCAGCCAATGCCTGAATTAATAAAGATGCAAGCATAACAGCAGAAAGAGTTGATCCTGACAAAATTGTAGCACAAGGGCAAAGTGTTAAAAATTAGAGAGAATAGAGTGTTTGTGAAAAATGATTATTCACTGTACTCCAGATAGAAGAGAAACAAATTTATCCCAACAATTGGGGACTGTCATGAGGCAGGTGTGAGATTCAAGTTCCTGTATCTAGCTGTCTTCAGAATATTTTTCCTGGAGAATCAAAGTCATTTTAAAAATTTGTCCAACAAGGGATAAACAGAAGGGAACACTGCTTCTCATTCTTTTGATAGTACGGGTCAAAAAGAGATTTGCTAGGGAAACCTTTTCCAGTGTTCCAAAGGAAAATGATTGAGAGAACAAAAAAGTACAGAAGCTGACTAGAAGAATCAGAGTACCTTGGACTTGAATCAGATTCTGGAGTTGGGAGATGAAGATGAACAGGAAAAACATCAGCAATACAAAAAATACTGAATAAATGTGAGACTAATAAAGGATCAATCACATTTGTCAATTATGACTTTAAAAGAAAACCTGTCTGAGAAAGACTTTTCTTGACTATGTTAAAGTTGTTGCAAGACTCACAGGCATATGCCCCACTTTGTGTCATTAATGTTTGGAAGGACACTAAAGGGGGAAAAGGGAAAAAGTAACTGTAAGCAAACAAATTGCTGCTCTCAACAGTATTTGTATAATGAATTTCATGAAATAAATTGCATGCTGTATAGTAAACATTTTCAGTGATTGTTGTATGTAATAAATATACTAAAATAAACTGGTACTTTGCTTTCTTTTAGCTTTTAAAAATGTAGGCATTACAATGTAAAAAGAAAAGGAAAACTCGACAAAAGCACATTCACATCAATAGATTGTAATCTTGGGCCATTGGAGTGGGGAATGGGGTATAAAAGTGTACTAATTATAACGTATGTAGAACTGGAATGTTTTCTTTTACTTTTGCATGGGTGAATATCTAGAGTAATGCCCTTGGCATAATACAAATGTCAAATTTTTTTTGTAAGCAAGTGTTATTTTTTTAAACAAGAGACCTCAATGTAATAAATAGTTTTCTTTAAGCAAATAAATGTTCAATACCAGTTGAAAAGACTGCAGCTGAAGGTAGTTGCACATTTTGTTCTTAGTTCCATGGAAACAAACTGACTAAAGGTGAAGACAATATATTGAGAGATCTAGACAAGGTTTACTGAGAGAAATGTAAAATTAAAAGACAGAAGGACAAGCAGCTCAGTAAAATATAGCATTTAAAATTATTGGAAATGAATAAGAAGTAGCAGCTTTCTAATAAATATGTTAATGCATTCACTAGAACAGTGTAGCATTTATTTTTATTTAAACATAGCTAATGCACTTTTTCTTACAGCTAAAATGTACTCTTCTCTGAAAGCATACAAGTTGTTTTTCATGTCAAGGAAAGGAATAAAGATAAGATAAGAACAGACAACATTTAGTGTAAGTAGGAGCACATACTGTAGCATGTAGCTTAGCATGGATAACCTCACTTTTATGTTAATTAATACCTGTGGGTACAGCTGTCCATTTTGGTTCAATTGTTCCTATCAGGAGGGTTAAACTTCATTATTCAAGATGTACATTTTTTTTACTTAGCTTTTCTGCCTTGCTTCATAGGAATCCCCAGTAGTGTGCTCGCATTCCCCTCAGCAAAAGTTACATCCTATGTCTTGATCAACCTCCAATCAACCCAAGGCTGTCTCATTGCCCTGCACTGTGAGACCCTACGCCGGTGGAACACTAAAGTGCTTTCAGCTACACTAGTTCCCGTCAGCAAAAGTTACATCCTGTGTCTTGGCCAACCTCCAATCAACCCCAGGATGTCTCGTTGCCCTGCACTGTGAGACCTTGCATCTGTGAAACACTAAAGTGCTTTCAGCTACGCTAGTTCCCCTCAGCAAAAATTACATCCTATGTCTTGGCCAACCTCCAATCAACCCAATGCTGTCTCGTTGCCCTGCACTGTAAGACCTTGCGTCGGTGGAACACTAAAGTGCTTTCAGCTACACTAGTTCCCTTCAGCAAAAGTTACATCCTATGTCTTGGCCAACCTCCAATCAACCCAAAGCTGTCTCATTGCCCTGCACTGTGAGACCCTGCATCGGCAGAACACTAAAGTGGTATCAGGTACACTAGGGTATGTTAAATACAACTCTAACATACCCTGCATCGGCAGAACACTAAAGTGGTATCAGGTACACTAGGGTATGTTAGAGTTGTATTTAATCTGTCCTCCAAACTGAAGACTGTTTCCCCTTTCACTGTACGCGTGCACACTACTGCCCCCCCCCCCATTTCTCCCTTACTATAGTACTCCTAGGTCAATTACTTAAAGGAGTACAACAGGTTTCTCTAATGTATTCCTCAACTTCACGGCCCTTTTCCTCCCTATTTACATTGTTCTCTGTAAAGCAACAACAATAAAGCATTTACAATTTTTATAATTTCCCTTACTTCTGTAACAGAAGCCTACCTTCTCATACTGTGATGGTTTCACTTACAAAATGATTCTCTCATGTTTGAATAAAGCTTGCTGGAGTCGCCCAATTACTGACATCATCGAGGCCAGGCAGTGCAGGTATTTTTTTTTTTTAATCAGTTCCCTCCCCCAAAATGACATCACCACAGCCATCATCTGATTCTAACTAAAATAATAAGACCCACCCATTCTGTGATGTCATGGCTCCCTTGTCCTTCCCCCAGCCTGAGTGCTGTTCATTTTACTCAGTAGTAGTGTAGTAACACCAATGTTTGGAAACACAGAAATTTGGTATGCATACTTGTACATTCTGCATGGCAAATGATGCTTAGGTGGTGTATCGCTTGCATACTTCTCTGTTGTATTTGCACCAGATACTGCTAGTGTGCAGTGCGGGAATAAAAAGATTAAAACATTACCCTGGTATCAGAGGTGGCAGTGCAACATATTCATAGTGGCTTAACATGAGAGTAGCTCTAAGCAAGCACCATGTGAAACCTGAACAAGCACCTAGAATTATTCAGTGCAGCTTCCACACCCTAAGTCTGAAAATGAATTCACATACTCACATGAACAGGAGTAGCTGCATATTGATGGCTAAAGGTGTATGGGCATGTCGGATGGTTACTACACTGCAAAACTGGTATGTAGTGGTGGAGATATTTGGAAGGCATGAGCAAACACACCAGTATATTAAAGCCATAGCACCAATTGAACTGGAGGCTGACAAATAGATTTAGTAAGGGATTTTGTCCATGCACAAATATTTCAATAGTGATTCTTTGCAGTGGCATCTATTATCTGATTCAAGGTAAGTTAACCTTGATTAGGTTCATAGGTTCATAGGTTCATACTAGGCTATCTGCCCTAGGGCATTTATAAGCCTAGCCAGAGTGTGTGTGGCTTTCACCACCCCTTAAGATGAGAATACTATACCCACTAGTTTGCTGTGCCTCTGTCCAGCAGTGATACAGAGATGATTCCCGGGGTAAACCTACGATCTCCCATCCACTCGTCAAGATTTCTCTTGAACAGAGTCAGTGAGGGGCTCTGCCTCACATGGACTGGGATTCTGTTCCATAGTGTAGGGAGTCTCTGGGTGATGAATCTGTCCCTCCAGCACGTCCTATTTATATCTGTGTTGAGGTTTAAGTCTCTTGCTCTCGTGGCTCTGGTGGATTTGGATTTTTTGAGGTGGAGCATGTCCATTAATTCCGGGTTGGACATGGCCTTGTATGTCAGGCACAGATCACCTCTGAGCAGATGGTATGCGACTGAATAGAGCTGGAGTTTCTTCAGTCGGGCATCATATGACATATGTTTGAGCCCCTTTATCCTTTTGGTGAGGAACTTTTGGGGTCTTTCCAACTGCTGCAGGTGTCGGGTAAGGTACATTCGAATGGGGCGTTGTACTCAATCATTGGTCTGATAAGTGAAGAGTACAGGGGTACAATGACCTCTCCTGATCTGGATGTGAATCCCTTCATGATCAGGTGGGCAATGTAGAAGGTCGTCCTAACCACTTTGGCAATGTGAGTGTCAAAAGAGAGGTTACTGTCAACTTGGGTCCCCAGGTCCCTGATAACTTCTTCCGTGTTTAATGGATTACCACCTATGTGGTAATTAGGGGTTACCTTGTTTTTCCCAAAGGGTATGACTATACATTTTTTGGCATTTAGCTTAAGGCCATGGCTCTGGCACCAGTTATCCATTTCTATGAGACCTTTCTGGAGGATGTCTGTGTCTGATGGAGTGTCAATTATGGTGCCCAGTTTGCAGTCATATGCAAATTTTGTCAGCCACAATCCCCCTATGTTTGCCTGCACTTCAGAAAAATAAATGCCGAACAAGAGGGGACCCAGGACTGAGCTCTGTGGGACACCGCTTGTGACCGGCTTAGAGTCTGACATAGCACCAGCAACTCTAACCCTGTGTGTTCTGTCCTTGAGCCAGTTTGCAACCCATCTTGTGACATATGGGTTTACATCTAAGCTGGTGAGCTTTTCTATGATGCCCGAGTGGGGTATTGTGTCGAATGCTTTTGCTAGATCAAGGTAGGCTGTGTGAACTGCCTTACCCTCATCAATGGCCTTAGTGACTGTTTCGAAAAAGTCGACCAAGTTCAAGAGGCAGGATCTGCCCTTGACAAAGCCAAATTGGGTAGGATCCAGTGTCTGTAGGTCCCCAATGTCTTTATTTATGAGTTCCATTATGATCCTCTCCATAGCTTTGCAGACAAGGCTCGTCAAGCTTATGGGGCGGTAATTCCCAGGGTCCGTAGAAGCACCGCCTTTGTGGAGTGGGACCACAGTTGCCGTACGCCATTCTTTGGGTACGTATCCTGTAGTAAGGCTAAGATTAAACAGCAGCCTTATGTGTGGGTTTAGTTCCTCATTGAGTTCGTGTAGCACACAGCCGGGGACACCGTCCAGTCCCATTGATGCTGTGTTTTTGCTTTAGAGAGAGCAGCTCTCACCTGGGCATCTGAGATGTTTGGGAGGCTAGACTCTGGTGGGATAGATATTTCTCCTTTTGGGGGGGAGGGAGGGGAGAAATTTGCACTGAACCTGTCTGCCAGTATGTTGGCAATGTCTGTGGGTTCAGTGATTTTTTTATAATTTTGGACTAATTCTGAGCATATCTGGGAGTTTCCACCCAGGTTTCTAACATAGCTAAAGAAGGCTTTATGATTGTCTTTTGTGTCATTAGCGATTTTTCTCTCAAAGTTGGCCTTGGATGATTTTATGAGTGATCGTAGTTTTTGCTAGTATTGATCAGAGATGCCTTCCCATTTAGGGATTTTGCTCTGTCATGTAGTAGCTTTCTCCTCTTGTTGTAGAGTTTGTTTATGGCTGGAGTCCACCAGACCGGGCACCTGCCTTTGGTGGAAAAGGTCTTGATTTTATTAGGGATTGCTTGATCCATACATTCCTGGAGGTGCTCGTAGAAGGCATTTGTAAGGGTTTCAGCAGCATGGGTTGTGGTTTCCACTGGCTCGGGGGCCTTGAAGGATACCACTCCAGTCTTAAGAAGTGTGAAGTTTGCTTTTGAGAAGTTCTTCACTGTGGTCTTTTTTGCTGGGGGTGGGGGCGGGATGTGGATCTCCAGTGATATTAATTTATGGTCTGATCTCACCAATTAGGGATATACTTCCGGTCTGGAGCATTTTGTCCCCATGTTTGTGATGATCAGGTCTAGTATATTTTCTCCTCTTGTGGGAATGGTGACTAGTTGTTCCATAGCATTTGAGTTTATGAACTCAAGGAACCTTTGGGCTAGGGTGTTGGGGCATGAGTAATGTTCCCAGTCTATTTTTGGGTAGTTTAAGTCACCCAATATGATGGTGTTTGGAGAGACATTTATACTCTCCAGTGTCTTCAGGAAGGCTGTGTAGGTTTCCTGAGTTTGAGAAGGTGGTCTGTAGCATGTTACAAACTGTAGGGCAGTTTTACCTATGGTTAATTGCACCTGGATGGTCTCCGATGCTTCGTGCATTGCCACTAACCTGGAGGTGTGGGTATCCTTTATGAATATGGATACTCCCCCTCCTTTTGTAGTTCGGTCCGGATTTTGGGGCCGGAACGCATGATATGAGGTATAACCTGATAGTGCTGGGGTGCTCTCAGGAGCCTTGAACCAGGTTTCAGTCACAGCACAAACATCGATGTTTTCCATACTGAGGAGGGCTTCGAGGGCGTGCATCTTGAGGTTTAGACTTCTGGCATTGAGCAGTATTACCCTTAGTTTTTCTCCATTTTTGTTTTCTAGGGCGGTAGGTTTATCATTTGAGCCTTGCCTAAAAAGGCACTATGGGGGTGGCAAGAGCCTTTGCCAATATCCGGAAGGCCAGGGGTGACAGGTGCAAGCCGTCCCTTGCGAAGCAGCGTGGCTTGTCAAGCATGTCATCCCAGGCAGACAGACATTGGATCCCCTTAGAATGACACCAGTAATTAAGCCAATTATTAAAGCTGATCATTTTGTCTCTGTATTGTGGCATCAATCTTGGTGAGGGTAGGATACTGCTCAGGGTCAGGGTCATACCGGCCTGGGCTACATAATCTGAGAGCTCCTCTATGTCTCTTTTCATGTAGTCCAGGGAGGTACGTCTCAGGTCGTTCACACCGGCATGGACAATGACTGAGTCATACTTGTACTTGCTGTGGAGTGACCTGAGTGCTTGTGTTATGTGGCGGATTCTAGCGCCTGACAGGCAGCTAACTGTGATCTTTTCCTTGTTCAGTCTGGTGAGTGGGACGTCAGTGTGTCTGACTATGGAGTCACCTATAACAAGTGTGTCTGGCATTGTGTTTGGCCTTAAGGGCTGTGACTGTTTAGCACACTGACTTTGAGAACTATGTATTGCATGTCTTATGTCTTGAGGTGGCAGTTGCTTGGGTGTCTGCTTTGGAGGCCTCTGTAGTTTTGGTAGATTTTTGATCAGTGCCTCCAGTATGTCTTTGTGTGTTTATGTGTTTGTTTTGCAGTTGTGATAGTTCTATGTGAAACTGGGTTTGTAGTGTGCGTGGTTTCCTTCTCCTCCTGTCTGGTCTTGCCAGTCCTGAGTTGAGAGAGCTCAGCCTCCAGTTTGGCTATATAGTTGCATCTCTCACATGTATTTGTGTTTTGTGGGAGAAGGAGTGGGTTGTCTGTGTACATGAGGCAATTGTAACATTGCCTCAAGATGCCCAGATTCACCAGCTGAACAGGAGAGGACGCTAGCAACTGACCCTTCGACATGCTAGAAAAAGTGTAAAAGTTTGCTGTGTAACTGAGTCAGAAGGGACCTATAGGGAAATGGGTACACAAGGGGATTCTAGGCTAATGTAGTACTTTGTTTAGTATACAAGTACTTTACCTATATAAAAATGCTTTAGGAGCAAGTGCTGAGCTATGGAGATAGAGAATAGACTGTTTAGATTGCAAGTAGAGAAGTTCTAAGGGAAAAATTGAAGAGCAGACTTTACGGAGCCAGAAATAGTTTAACCTTGTTTAACCGGCGCTGCCCGATGGTGCTCTATGCGCAACTCCACGCTAAATCACGCCAAAGCGTGCTAAAGCGGGCTTTATAGCAGGGGGTTGAAAAGACCTAGGAATTGACCCAAAATGGCCAATAGACTACAAGTTTCTGGCTGGAACCACTGCTCTAGGGACAAATAGGCTGCTCGGTGCTCCCCACTCCCACTGGTGAACAAAGAAGCTTCCCTTTATCCAAATAAGGATATGGAATAGCACAGGAACCAAGCCAAAGCCCAGAGATCAGCAAACTCTGAAGACTGGACTATTCTAGTTCAGTAAGGTGGGAAAACAAGATTTTTTTTTTTTTACAGAAAACAGAGGAAAAACAGACAGTAAATGCTATAAATGCTTTTAAACGGCTAGCGCACTTGAGTGTGTTAGCCTAC
This sequence comes from Protopterus annectens, assembly GCF_019279795.1. Lineage (NCBI taxonomy): Eukaryota > Metazoa > Chordata > Ceratodontiformes > Protopteridae > Protopterus > Protopterus annectens. The sequence goes on along the minus strand of NC_056732.1, from coordinate 1,397,180,036 downwards.
AGGTAAAATTAAGCAACAAATAACTTTTTAAAAGTGCAAAACAGTTAATCAACACAAAAACAGTTTAAATAGAATGCAGAGCTGTATAAACAGGCGAAAATGCAGTCGCTAAGCAGTAAATAATCACAAAGCCAGAAAAAATACTTAAATCAGGAAAAGTCACTCTTTTGCTCTCTGCTGCTTGTAGAACTCTGCAGGACACCACGAGGAGCTGTGCTGAGTTGAATACAAGCAAAAAAGCGCGCTAAAGCGGGCTTTATTACAGGGGGCTGAAAAGAACTAGGAATTGACCCAAAATGGCCACTAGACTACAAGTTTCTGGCTGGAACCACTCCTCTAGGGACAAACAGGCCGCTCAGTGATCCCCACTCCCACTGGTGAACAAAGACGCTTCCTTTTATCCAAATAAGGATATGGAATAGCACAGGAACCAAGACAAAGCCCAGAGGTCAGCAAACTCTGAAGACTGGACTATTCTAGTTCAGTAAGGTGGGAAAACAAGATTTTTTTTTTTTGTTTTTTCTTTTTGCAGAAAACAGAAGAAAAACAGACAGTAAATGCTATAAATGCTTTTAAACGGCTAGCGACTTGAGTGTGTTAGCCTACAAGTAAAATTAAGCAACAAATAACTTTTTAAAAGTGAAAAACAGTTAATCAACACAAAAACAGTTTAAATAGAATGCAGAGCTGTATGAACAGGCTAAAAAGCAGTCGCTAAGCAGTAAATAATCAAAAAGCCAGAAAAAAATACTTAAATCAGGAAAAAGTCACTCTTTTGCTCTCTGCTGCTTGTAGAACTCTGCAGTACACCACGAGGAGCTGTGCTGAGTTGAATACAAGCAAAAGCGCTAAAGCGGGCTTTATTACAGGGGGCTGAAAAGAGCTAGGAATTGACCCAAAATGGCCAATAGACTACAAGTTTCTGGCTGGAAACCACTCCTCTAGGGACAAATAGGCCGCTCAGTGCTCCCCACTCCCACTGGTGAACAAAGACGCTTCCTTTTATCCAAATAAGGATATGGAATAGCGCAGGAACCAAGACAAAGCCCAGAGATCAGCAAACTCTGAAGACTGGACTATTCTAGTTCAGTAAGGCGGGAAAACAAGATTTTTTTTTTTTTTTTTCCAGAGGAAAAACAGACAGTAAATGCTATAAATGCTTTTAAGCGGCTAACGCACTTGAGTGTGTTAGCCTACAGGTAAAATTAAGCAACAACTAACGTTTTAAAAGTGCAAAACAGTTAATCAACACAAAAACAGTTTAAATAGAATGCAGAGCTGTATAAACAGGCTAAAATGCAGTCGCTAAGCAGTAAATAATCAAAAAAACAGAAAAAAATACTTAAATCAGTTATAGCAAATACAGTTATAACAAATGCTCTGAAATATACTGTATATTTCCAAAATGTTTGAGAAGGACAGTCAGAACACAAGAAGGTTCAGGCGAAAGAGAAAAAAAAGTTTTGTTTTACTTTTTGAAAGGGAAAAAGGAGAAACAGAAGGCCTTATCAAATGTTCTCTCTGTATTAAGCAGAATGAGCTAATGACACTAGACTGGGAGGTGTGTCACAGTAGGGGCGGGCAACTGCAAAGCCACCAAGTATAACAGCAAGACACCAACAGGGAGGGAGGGTGGGACAAAATAGCCTACAAGACAGCAAGCACTACAGAGACAAATGAAAGTTTTTAAACAGATAAGGATTTGTGAAGATACTGAATAGACAAAGTGCTTTATATATATTAAATTGAAAAACAGTAATCTGTAAAATAATCAAAAAAAATCAAGATGATACTTATATTTTGTAGCTCAGCTGCAGTCACAACTTCTCTAGTCTGCACTGTGTGCAAAAGACAGAAACTTTTTTTTTTTACAAGAACACAAAAGAACCAGCCCCACTAGCCAAGAGATAATTTCACAGAGGAGATGTTTCAGTTTACACAATAGCCTACCAGACAGCAAGCACTAGAGACAAATGAAAGTTTTTAAACAGATATGGATTTGTGAAGATACTGAATAGACAAAGTGCTTTATATATATTAAATTGTAAAAACAGTAATCTGTAAAAATAATCAAAAAAAACCAAGATGATACTTATATTTTGTAGCTCAGCTGCAGTCACAACTTCTCTAGTCTGCACTGTGTGCAAAAGACAGAAACTTTTTTTTTTTTTACAAGAACACAAAAGAACCAGCCCCCACTAGCCAAGAGATAATTACACAGAGGAGATGTTTCAGTTTACACAATAGCCTACCAGACAGCAAGCACTAGAGACAAATGAAAGTTTTTAAACAGATAAGGATTTGTGAAGATACTGAATAGACAAAGTGCTTTATATATTAAATTGTAAAAACAGTAATCTGTAAAAATAATCAAAAAAAATCAAGATGATACTTATATTTTGTAGCTCAGCTGCAGTCACAACTTCTCTAGTCTGCACTGTGTGCAAAAGACAGAAACTTTTTTTTTTTTTTTACAAGAACACAAAAGAACCAGCCCCCACTAGCCAAGAGATAATTACACAGAGGATATGTTTCAGTTTACACAATAGCCTACCAGACAGCAAGCACTAGAGACAAATGAAAGTTTTTAAACAGATAAGGATTTGTGAAGATACTGAATAGACAAAGTGCTTTATATATATTAAATTGTAAAAACAGTAATCTGTAAAAATAATCAAAAAAATCAAGATGATACTTATATTTTGTAGCTCAGCTGCAGTCACAACTTCTCTAGTCTGCAATGTGTGCAAAAGACAGAAACTTTGATGTCCTTTATTTAAAAAAAATCAATAAAAAATTTACTTTGTTATAAGTGACTTCCGGACACAAGAAAAAGGAAGGGGAAAATATAGCAATGTGGTTTGTATGTACAAAGACAAATCCAGGGACACTGCAAAAGGTTTTTTTTTGCAAACCAACCAGTGGAGTAAAAACATATGAAGGCAAACACTGCATATCAACACACTTTGCACATGTAAATCTCAATTTTTAACAAGGTGGAAGCATGAAGTGATACCTTAACACTTAAATTAATAAATATCTAAAATGGTTAATAGTATACATGTTTTATTCTTTAGCTCCTTGGTGCAAGACCTTACAGGATGTGATTGCAGTCAAGTAAGGCCATGGCTATAGTATAGCAAAAAAGTGTCCGCTGTAACAAAGGAAATGCTAGAGCAAAGATTAAATTACATGAGTCAAGTACCCTGCTGAGATCTGCCAATCAATGGAATTACCAGGTCAAATTACCCTCAGGACTTTGACAGCTAGGGAAGCTAAGTGTTATGGGGGAGGGGAGAAGTAAATGGACTGGAATTCATTGTCTCACAAATTAGTGCCATTTAAACTAAATTAGAAAAAAAAGGCAGCAGTAAACAGCACTTTGAGTGTGTTCTGTGGCATTTGCACTTTTTCTGTTTTAAGTAGTCATCCAGCAGCAGGGAATGTTACTTACACTGTTCTTTTTTACTCAGTACTTTGTACGCATGCAACATCTATGAAATGACAGGAACTTTAGGCAAACGGAGGCCTGCATGATGTAACATTTTTGAGCCAAACAATGATTTTTGGGATACTGGATGGCAACCTGATTTATCCAAACCACGTCAATATGCCAGCCTCCAGGTGGTCAGAGTCTGGAATTACATATAAAAATATTTAAAATCCTGTAAATAATCCCAGAGTGTTGTTAAAGTGTAGGAAACATCATGCCATGATGTTTAAAACATGATTTTTGAGTCTGTGGGTGCGGTACTCCTTTAAAACTACTTTCTCTTGGAAAAAGTTTACCTATGTACCTGCAGCCCATACTTCTTTTGTTTTTCCCTGCAGAAGTGGTGGTCCTTTTCACCACTCTGTACTAAATTAGTAGTATAACATTTGTAGTTATTAGGTAAATACTACACCACACTGACTTGCAAATAACTTAGCTTGGTTTTCCTGTTTTCTTTTTAGCAGCTGGCTTAGTCCAGTTTTTCTGACTCTCAACCTTGCATTACTTTGTGTCTATCCCTTCCCCCACCTTGAACCTGCATGCCTCCCTACCTACTTCTGCTTAATTACAGAGGTATCAAAAAGCCTGATGCAGAAAGGCACCATCATACTCCTAAAGTTTTGTTCATTAAGTGCATCTGGGTGTTTCCCTCCTTGCTGCAAAGTTAAAGAATAACCTCCTGCTAACCTGAAGATGCCCCTGAGGCTGACTCCTTGCCTGGCTTCATAAAGCTTGTACTCCTAAAGTTTTTGTACTTGTATGTTGCAAAATATGTTTTTACTACCTTTCCGTAGTGCCTATAACTGCTTGTTAACCCTCCGGTGTGAGATTTAGTAGCCTACTGCAGACCCAAAGCCACTTCCTCCCTCCACCCTTTTGTCCCCTCATCCTATATCTTATTCCTTTGGAATAGCTTCTTACCTACCTCCCCCAGCTGCTATTACTCCCCTGACCACTACATGGTGGTCTTTAACTACACTATATTCTAGCATTAAAACTAACTATCCTTCAGGTCCTACACCCATTCTTTGGCATTTCAGTACAATTCTAATCTCCCTCTCTGCACATGAGAACCTCACTCTCACTTTACTAAATCATCTACACATATCTGATAAGCTTATATACTCTTCTCCCCAGTTTTCACTTTAGTTACTTCTGTAGCATGCCAAGCTGAACTTACCTTGTTGCTCGTGGCTGAACTTACCTTACTGCTCTTCCCCACTCTGTTTACTCTGCTCCCCTACCCTACCTCCAATTCTCACCCACCCCCAGGGCACCTATCCTTATACTGCTGGAAGCCACACCCCAACCCCACATCAACCAATAGCTTGACATATCTCGTTACATACTCAACCATATGTTACTAATTTACTTACACCTTCCACTATCTATACTTTCCTCATTAAACGCACCCACCTCATATTTGCCCTTCTATAACCCCTTATTTTCTTATTACTTACTTTCCCACATTCTCTCATTATGTTAACCTCTGGCTTACTAAAACTCTCTAATTTCCTCCTCTTGCCCATAATTCTTTCCACTCTACTTCTATCTCATAGCCTCACAGGCTATGAGTTCCTACGCTCCTTTCAATTTCAACACTCCTTTAAACAAACTTCCCCTTTCTATCTATCAGCCTCACAAACCCACAGTAACATTACATCCTCATCAGCCTACCTTTCCCCACAGTTTCACAGATTAAACCATATTAAGTGTTTCCAAACCAGAAAAATAGACCATATTTTATGTAAACTAGCAAAACATCCACACAATCCTTAGTACCTACTACTACACAACGACATTCACCCAAACCCAGGGCCTGGTAATACCATCCCTGACTCCCATTCTTCCTTCCTCTATTTCCCATACCCCCTCTTCTTCCTCGAACTCTCTTCTCATTGCCCACCTCAATATTCATAGTTTAAATAACAAAATTACCCAACTTCATGCCCTATTAGACTTACATTCCTTTGACATCCTATGTCTCACAGAAACCTGGCTCAAACCAGTTACTAAAGACAATGATATAATCCATCCAGGTTATAACATCCTTAGAACTGACCATCCTAACAAAAAGGGTGGGGGGTAGTGATATTGTTTAAATCTGAACTACAGATAACCTCACTAAACACTCAACCTCCCTCACCTAGCAATGCTGAAATCTTAATATCTAAGCTCCAAATTAATGCTAATAAATCTATATACATCATTTGCTCTTACATCCCCCCAGGCAACAACATAAGTACTCTTGAAAATATCCTTAACTGGCTTTCCACATCATTCCCACAAGAAACCATTCTCCTTGGAGACTTTAATATTGACTGGAACAGTTGTATTTCTGACAAACCTACATCTCACATTAATCTCTATGGCTTCTATCAAACTATCACTGACCCTACCAGAACCCATAAACCCAGCAACAAACAAACTACCTTAGACTGGATACTAGTCAACAATAACACCCAATCTTACAAAATAGGCATACTTCCTGATATTAGTGACCACTCCCTTACCTTTTTACCTTTATAATTAGACAAACGATCACCATTCCCACTTAACTAAACTTTAGAACCACCTGGAACAAAAAGAACCTGTACCTAGGTAACTTTCAAGCAGAGCCAAAAGCCTGCAATTGGTCACCCCTAAAATATCTATGTCTCAATGAAGCAGTCCTTTTTTTAACAATACATTCCTAAAACTCCTTGAGTACCATGCCCCCTCGCGTACTATTAAAATTAGGAACAAACCTGCTCCCTGGCTCTCAAATGAGACAAGGCAAAAAATGAGACTGAGAAATAAAATCTGGAATATATGGAGAAGTACCAAAGACCCTATTGATCATTTAAACTTTAGACAGCTCAGGAATGCCACTAAAAAAATCAATATTCCTCGATTAAAAAACTATTACCTTAAATTCCAGCAAACTCAATATCTAAACCCACAAAAATTCTGGTCAGGATTAAATAAATGACTCCATTCTGGACAAGTCAAAACACCTAACCCCTCTAACTTGACTCATAATTCTCCCAATCAAATTGCTGATACTTTTAACAATTTTTTTTTCAGAAACTGTTCAGTCTTTATCAAATACTTACCACCTGTTACCACCACTGACTCATCCTTGCCAACCACCCTGCCTCAAGTATTACAACTGCAGCCTGTCCCAACATCTCTCATACACTCCCTACGTCTTAAGCTTAAACCATGCACTCCATCAGCTGACCTCCTCCCAGCTGAATACCTTCAAATGGCAGCTGGAGTGCTTGCCTACCCTGTTTCCATCTTAATTAACAGAACCATTACAGAAAGTTCCATCCCATCCCTTTGGAAAGTCTCATATATTACCCGACTGCATAACAGTGGGAACTCAAATGAACTCTCAAACTTCTGCCCCATAGCCCTACTTTCCCCTTAGCAAAAATTATGGAGAGATGTATTCACTGTCAGCTACTTGATCATCTCCTCCAAAACCACCTGCTAGTTGACTGCCAGCATAGTTTTAGGCCTTTCCATAGTACTACAATTGCTCTACTATCCTTTTCTGACTGCATCAATAAAAATTGTAACAACAGCTTACTATCCTCAGCCCTCTTTATTGACCTCTCAAAAGCATTTGATATGGTTAATCATCAATTACTGTTAAATTTACTCAAATCACTTTCACTAGATACCCAGACAGTTAATTGGTTCAAGTTCTATCTAGGAAATAGACAACAAGCAGTCCTCTGGGAAAATAAACTATCTACTCTTCTCCCTAGAACTCTTGGAGTCCCACAAGGCTCTATTCTGGGACCCCTCCTCTTCACTATTTTCATAAATGATCTGAAAATCTCCCTTCCACAAACCACATGCATACAATATGCCGACGACTCGACATTAATATGTTCAGCCTCCTCACCTGCTGGACTTCATTTGAGTACCCAAGCAGTATTTACCTTAGTTGAAAACTAGTTCCATCAATGCTGTCCCCTCCTTAACCCCAAAAAAACTAAATTGGTACTATTCTCTCCCACTCAGAAGTCTCCTGCTATCAACTTCACAATTACATCTAATAATGGTACTGTAATAACTCCGGACACAACCACCAAACTTTTAGGTGTAACAATTGATCATAATCTAAACTTCAATACACATATCAGTCTAACCATTAAATCAGTTAATAAAAAACTTGGTTTCCTCTACAGACTTAAACCCTATCTCACACCTCTAGCTAGGACTGCTATTGCCCGAACTCACTTAATCTCCACACTTCTCTATGCATCCCCAATCTATACCAACTTATCCAAAAATAATCTTCATAAGTTGGAAACAGCCTATAATAACATAGCTAGATTTGCCACTGGTGCCCCTTTTCAAACCCACCACTGCCAAAATCTTAAATTGCTAGGATGGCTGGAATTGCAAAGCCAGATTCTTGTCCAGCAACTTACTACTATACACAAGATCTTACACCATCCCACAGATACACCCATACTGTCTACCCTCATCTGCCCATATAAAAATCTAACAACCCTTCGATCAGCTAATAAGGTACTATTAGCTACCCTAAAGTCCAACAACAAATCTGGAGATAGCTTGTTCTCAAACTCTATTGGTAACTCTTGGAACACTCTTCCAACTGAACTAACAGCCCTTTCTTCTACTCCACTTTTCAAGAAGCAATTAAGAATCTTCCTTAAAGCCCAGTGGCTTTGCCCATGTACAAGTCCTGACTGACACTTTCTCCCCTAGCAGGACCATTCTTTACTATCTATCTTTAACATGCTATTTCAGGTGCTCTGATATTTTCTATTAATTCCTACTGTAGTAGCTCACTTCATAAGGTTTGGTAAACTTTATAAACAATGTTACCCTAAAAAACAAAATGTTTTTATTAATCCTTTTACTCAAAATTTTTAACTTATTTAGTCGAGTATGTTGGTATGTTACTGTAACAGTACTATATAAATGTTCCTGTATTTGAAATGTTTTACATGTGACATTATCTGTATTGCATATGGTCAAGATTTCTGTCTTGTAAATTGTCTTAATGTGGAGCTTTTCTCCCTGGGCCTCCACTGAAAATGACTATCCCGGTCAACAAATGTAAAATTAAATAAAAAAAAAAAAAATAAATACATAGTTTTGTTTGTTTGTTTTAAATGAATAGGCTATGGGGATGTTCTGAGAGGGTTTTTTTTTTTTTGTTTGAGGGTTTTCATTAAAACAAAAAGTTTTGTAAAATGTGACACATGACTGGCTTTAGGCCTAGGCAAACTAGGCAACCGCCTAGGGCACCGTACAGGCCGGCCTCATAAAGGGCGCAAATTTAATGAAATTGTTTTCTCCACTGCATGTTTTTTTTTTTTTTTACTTTTTCTTCCACTTTTCCACCAATTCTGTAGCACTTGCGCCCCCCCCCACTTCCGTAATCTAAAGCATGACTTCACCAGCCCCGTACTGTATTCTTCCACTCCCTCCCCCCTGCATCTGTGATCAGTCAGTAGCTACTCTTCTTTAGTTTTATTTAAATCATCCAGTGATGCTTTCGTACCGCCCGCCTCTCATTCTTTTCTTCATTAATGTGATAGAGGTGGGGGGATCTATTAGCTTTCTTCACTTCCTGGATGTGCGTGCATCAGTGACCTGGTTATTTTCACCATGCGGGTGACACAGAAGACAAAGAGCGACTTTTTTTTTTTAATTTCCTTTGCTTTGCAAGAAGGTAAGTCCAGTTCTTGAGCGCCATAAAGCAAATTACTCCTTATCAGGCTATTGCTAAAGACATTGTGTATCGTTGACATAAATATTGATTTTAATTGAAAATGTTTCTCCTGATCTACTTTCATTTCATTCATTTAAAATTCAGGCTTTTTGTCATATATTCTATATGTACTAAACTAAACCACTCAGTTTGGATTAAGGAATAAGGAATATTCCAGTCCTGTACTTCAGGGCAGAATGTCAGCATACCCCTTGTACAGTGTATCAGTCTTTGTCTGGATGGTGACTTGTTTGTGGTACTGAGTAATGTGCAGTTCACAAACAGAATGTGTGTTCATTGGTACATGTCCGGTGCACTGTTATTCCATCTATGCCTATATCCTTACACTGAAAGTAAGTTGCAGTAGTTTTATTACCAAAGGAAGGAAGTGACCCAAGCCTGCCTTCTTTGGGAAGAGACTATTAATATTTAGTCATGATTATAAACTGTTTATGTCAATTACTGCAATATGTTTATCAAGATGTATTCATGGGCTAATAGTAAGAGATCAATGTGGATTTGTGAAATGAAGGGAAGGTAAACTTTTGATATTTTGAAAATTGGGTCATCTATAAAAGCGAACACAAGAGAAATGAAATCTTTTGATGAGAGCTATCTTAGCTGTCAGGATGGAGTTTGACAGGCCCAAGTTGCAGTATTTAATTCAGGCATTGTTAGCACTCTTATTTGCAAATGTTTCTGCAAAACTGATCACATTCACAACACTTTATACTGATTTGGTGGCAATGTTACACAGATGGCTCTAACTGCCTTTCAAGTTAATGGAATAGACACATTAGGGTTGCCCAGTGTCACTGATTCTTTTTGCTTGGTACTTGAAACTTATGGTTGTCACTACATGGAAATCCAAAAAGGGAGCAGGAATGTAGATGAAAATCTCAATTTCTGGGTAATGCTCTCATTTATATGGTTAAGCCAGATGAGAAATTACTTACACTTTTTTGCAAAAAACAGTTTTGGGTCTTTTTCTGGACATAAGATATATAAAGATATGATGAGGGCAGAGGGTTTTAGTTACAAGCCACATGATGAACTGAGATAAGGATTGGGACTTCTGTGGGGAAGTGCCTTCCATAAATTTTTGGGAAGGTGGGTGGGTATATCTCCACATGATTCATTTAGTAAGATGTATGATGAAAGCACAGTTGCATTAAACATCCCATAATTATAGATGTAAGAGTAGATCACCATCTCAGTACTGATCTTTGGGGTTTCCTGCTATGCAGACACCTGCAACTGGCCCAATTTCCAGAGTTAATACCAAAATGGACAGCGAACTGTTTTACCTTTTGCTATACTCATCAAGGAAAGTACCTACAACATCTGTCAGGGGACATGCCACAGGAATCAGAGAGGCCACCACAGTCTTCCTAAAAAGGTGCCCTACTCAGGCCATCCTGGAAGCTGCCACCTGGTCTTCAGTCCACACCTTTGTTAAGCAATACCATTTAGACACTGCATCCAGGGATAAGGCAGGTTGTGCTACTATAAATCGACAGAACCTTCTGTCTCAGGGGTCTTCAGACAGCTAACCAACCAATTTACAGCTTTGAGATTCCTCCCAAGGATCAGTACTGCAACACTGACTGTGAAGAACATAATACAGTTGTGTTACACCTGCCATAACTGTAGATGTTCAAGTAGGTCAGTGTTGCAGTGCCAACTCCTACCCTCCTTCCCCTCTGTCTGCCTGGTGTCTATGGCTCGGGGTTGGGATGGGTACCTTAAACCTATCATCATATCCCCCTCCCTATATTTCTAGTCCACAGTTACTGTTCCAGGTTTTAGACAACTGGGAGGATTGTGCTGCCCTCTAGCATTGGAGTGATCACAGCATAATATGAACTGAAGATAGTGCCAGCAAAGTACCCCTTTTCAGTGAATTCCTGGGGAGGTACAAAAAGAAAATGTGATGCAAAGTACAAATAATAATCAAAATAATCAGATGTGATATAAAGTACAAATGTATTGTAGGCATGAATGTTTACAAAGGAATAGCAGCTGTTTTGTGCACCTCAGTACTAGTACACAGTTCTATCAGTCTGGAGTAGTTTGGGACAATGTTTCAGTTAAGCTAGAAGTAAATGCTTTTGAGTGGAAAATAAAAGACATTGTAGCAATATTTAAGAAAACTATGCTGGTGAGATAACTAGATCAGTAAGAGGTGGAGATATATTTATTGGGTTGGAGGGCATATGCAGAGACAGTTGTTGAACTAATGATGCTTTATTGCGATTTTGAAAGACTTTACATTCTGAATTTGCCTCAGATACAGAATTCCATAGTTTGAAGATGGTGCTGGAGTATAGTGAGTTGCCAGCAATGGTTTTAGGTTTTAGTTATATTCAGTAGTAGTTTCCCTTTGGAGCCTAAGGGTTTGCTAAGGCTTTATAAGCATGCTCAGGCTTGGACAACTTTCTGGAGTTCATGGGATGACAGTAGTTGAGTGAGTAAGAAAGTGGGTAGTTTGAGGCAATTAATGGCTATGCAGTGATGGGTCCAACTAGCTAGGCAGGATACAAATTTGGTTATTTGCTGTTACAGTGGTTGTTAAACTTACAGTGGTTGTTAAACTTGTGAAAACTGGAGCAACATATAAGATGGCGGGTATTAGGTAGGCTGTGACAATACGAATCCTAGCAGTTTCATGTGAAGGAATGTTCTGTTTGTAGAGGCTGTCTAGCTTTTGGCTTGTTGAAATTCACTACTGTGATGGAACTTTCCCCCCTGGGCCTCCACTGAATATGTGCTCTGTCTAGTTCAACTTTCCCAGTCAGTAAATTCAAATAAGTACATATTTTTTATGGTTTGTTGGAAATGGTAATTATATTTCATTTGGTTTTCTATTGTAATTTGGTGTGTGATGTCCTTAACTTTTTGTTATTCACAAAGGTTGTTGTGAAGTGGTCTTTGGCTGAAGTCTGAAATCAGGTCCATCGTGATAAGTTATATATTTTCATCTAGTTCTCTCATTCTTGTTAAATGCGGTCTTGCTCACATTGCCGTAACTATCTGACCTTTTAATTACCCTAACATTGGCTCTTCACCAACATATAAGCATTTCAAGTGGTCAGCTCAAATTTACAGTAGTTGCTGTGCTACTTTGTGGTTTCAAAGAAGGGTGCATTTCTGTCTGTTGTGACCGCACACGTGCTTACCATGTAAATATTGTATAACTCTTAATTAAAAAAGCTGAAATATATCTAGCAGAAGTATTTTGCTCTTAATGCTGTAGCAGCACTTAGAGCAAAATACATTTGATGGCAGCATCCCTAACAGGGCTGGTTTCCAACAAGCAGCTACACATTTCATTTGGTCCCTTAATTTCTCATCTCTAGCTACTGCAGTTATGCTTCAACAAGTGCATTTCTCTGCTTGATGATATTTGTGTATGAAACTGCAATGATCTGTTAACTCTACAGTATAAATGCACTGTAATAGAAATATTGGTTTCTTTCTGCATTCACAAATTTGGTCGTTTAAAAAAAGCTCAGAACTGTAGCAAAGATTACTTTAAGGTGGCTACATATGTGAATATTTTGTATGTGGTGTAGTTAGTAGATGGGGTCACACCCGTATAAACAGTCATCTAGTCTGTTGGGGCTGTAGGGAGCCATGCTATGTGCTGTGAAATCATGCTTTGGATTATGGAAGTGGGAGGAGGGCACAAATGCTACAGTATGGGTGGGGTTGTGTAGAAAAAAGTTGAGAATGTCTGAGTAGTGGAATTATATAATTTACATTCAAATTTCAGTAATAAACCTTAGCAACAAGTGTCTTTCTGTGGGACATTGGGAGTGAGGGTTTTACAAATGTGTAGCTGTGCTAGACCAAATGATAACGTAAATATCAATGCACCTTGCAAAAACCAGTTAATACTGTCTTTCATGACTGTAGATAAACTCTCTACACTAGTAACAGATCAAGCAGGTTTATTAAGGAGAATTCAGCCTTCAATTGCAGTCTTAACTACACTACAAGGTGTCTGTTACAGTATGATTTTTCATGCATTTAAACATTGGAAGAACTGGAGTGGCTTTTGTGGGAGTGGCTCAAATAGGGATGTTCCTTGAGTATGGTGTGGGTGGGGCTTAAGGGGGCACCAGAGAAGTACTTTGCCTAGGGCGCCGTTTCAGCTAAGGCCGGTGCTGATGTGACATAGGTTCAAATAGAGATTACAAGAAACAGCTATGTAAAAGATCAACCTGCCAAACCTTAATGAGTACATAAAGCACAAAAGCTGGAAACAGATGTTTTGAAAAGGCTGTAATGTATAACAAGTGGGAATGCTAGCTTCTTATCATAATGGCTACACTAAACATATTATTTTGGAACATGAATGGGCTCACAGGTATAGACAAAAAGTTAACACTAGTGAATTATATTAAGAACTGATGAGTGCAAGTTGCAGTGCTATAGAAGATACATTTGTGGATAAGTGAGCACGAATTCACTTCATAATCTCGAAATACTGAAATCTCAAATTTAAGTATCTCGAGACCATGAAGCCGAAAATCCAAAAACCCGAAACCCCAGAAGCGCGAAATTTAAAATCGCGACTTCTACACTAAACATACAGCAGACACAAACACAAACATACACCTCCCTTCACATACATGAACACCTACCCTACATGCAAGCAGGGAGGCAAGCCCACCTGCATCCTCTACACCCCCCCACTTAAATATACTAACTCTGAGGTTGCACTACACAGACGAACACACAAAAACACCACCACACAAGCTACATTCCCCTCGCACACACACATCACACTAACAAAACACACAGACACACACTAAAGCCCCTACCCAAAACCCATAAAACACACTTACCTACATCTCCAACCACACACTCACTCACTGCAACACCAGAACCGCTAATTCAAAATCTCCGAACTTCGGGATTTTGAATTTCACGCTTCTGAGGTTTCAGTATTCTGCAGTTTTGCCCTTCTGGTCTTGGGCTACTGAAATTTGGGATTTCAGAAGTTCTAGATTCTAAAGGGAACCCATGAGCACATGAATTTGATAAAGAAAGGGTCTTAGAATAGATAGTCAGCAGAATGTCAGAGCAAAGGAAAAGAGGAGTACTCATACTAATTGCTAGAGGAGTTTCAATAGTGATAGAAGAGGAGAAAAATATAGTAATGTTAGATTTGTGGTAGTATGGGGCTACTGACAAGGAAATAGGCTCATACTGGTGTGTATTTACATTCCACTTAAAACTGCTATTATGGAGCTTAAGAACATTTTGGGAGAAATAATTAGCTTTCATCAAGGAATATTAACTTGCAGCTGGGGAATGTAACTTGATTTGTAACAATGAGGTTGTATCTGGGGGACCTAGAAGTGAAAATATAACAAAAGAGGGTACATTTCTGAAGAAATTTCTGAAAATAGTTGGTATGGAAGATGTGTATTCAGTAGCAGGAACTCTGTGAGAATTTACATATTATTTCACAAGGTAATATAACTGGGCTAGAATAGTCTGAAACTATATTTCGTAGGAACATGTGCATTTAATTGAAAGCTTCAACACATACCCAATAACTATTTCAGATCATGCACCTATAAAAACTAAAATATAAATGTAGAGCAGTGAAGTAAAAATGAGACATTGGTGCTTCCCCACCTACCTGTTAAAACAGAGGAAGTAAAGGAATTGGTAGAAGAAATCATTCAACAGTTATTAGGGAAGTTAGAAATTTCTTCAGAAGTTATATCTAGCTAGAGAATGGGATAAAATGAAAGTGGATTTTAAAAATAGGGTAGAAATAAAAGAAAAAGGGATATGGTAAGAAGTAACAAGAATTATTTAGAGGGGCTGACAAAGATTAAAGCATTCAGAATAAGGGGAATCTCACAGAACAAGAAGAGGTGCAACTGCAGAGTGCTAAAGAGAAAATAAGGGAGCATCTGGATAATAAGCATGTGTAAAAGAAAGCAAAATTGATTGATCTGACTTCCTCGGATCCAAAGAAACTAAAACTGGCTGATCTGACCTCTTTGGATCTGAAACAAATCATTTTTTGGATCTGGCTGTTGCTAGTCCTTTAACCTTAATTGTATTGCCAAGGACCCATATTCACTTTTGGGAGATCCAGTACCCTCTAGGGTACCTTCCCCCTTTTTGGATAGTCCTAAGTCCCCTTACATGTATTCTGCTCATTCTTCCAGAAGCCTTACAGAAGAAGATGTGGAAAGTCTGGTGAGGAAGATTCTCTCGACCCATGGTCAGATGGATGTCCCTTTGGCCCCTACCCTTCTGGGTCAGGAGGTCCACTCTGCTGCTACAACCCCACTACTGGTTCCTCATCTGACTCCTTCAGAGGGCTCAGAGTCTCTGGATCCTAGTTGTCTGGATCTGTCTGGCTCAGATCTGAGGATAAAACAATCCAGATATGAAGTTTGCTCTGAGTGCTCCAATCCTGTTGGATATTGAGAGCTCTTGGAGCCGAAGCCTCCCTGTCAGATCCAAGGTGTTGCAGTTGACTCTGAAACCTTTGGAGCCATCACTACACCTTGGAGCCTAGACATAGGATACCTCGGCTCTGGCTTTCACCTAGTGATTTTTCCCTTGAAGTGGGGGAGGACAGAGGTCCAGAAGCTTGCTTTTTTGGATCCAAGGTCTTCCCCTCCTCCAGGGTGATCTGCCTTTCAGGCTGTGAAGAGAGTTTTCTCTGCCTCTGTGGAACAGTTGGATCCAACCCCCTCCCCCCAGATCCTGAATCTTTATCCCTGATGTCTTTGTGTTCAGAGCTTCACCGAGTCTTTTTACAGGTACACAGCCAGTACCAAGACTCCAGGTTTCCCCACAGGGAATCTTCATTATTCTTCTGATACCTTTGCAGAATATCCCGCTAAGGAGGGCCCTAAGAAGAAGATGTGCAAGAGGAAGCAACTGGACTCACCAGTGGAGTCTATCATAGAAGATACAGATTTCGATGAAGGTGAAGGAATCCCACATTTACTTCCTGAAAACGTCTCTCTTGGAGACATAAGCAGAGAGGTGGTTAACCACCCAGCAGCCCTTCATCCAAGGAGTCTGTATTCCTGGAGACCTTCTGTACTGGCCCGTCTACCTCCTGGGTGATTCTGCCCACTGATGAGCTCATTGAGTTCAACTCTTAGTGGGAGTGGAAGAAAAAAGGGTGCCCATTGTTGCTATGGTCATAGTGGTGGCTACCAAGAAGGAACTTGCTGAGGAGAGTTCCACTGTTCATCCCCCTAACAGGGAGTCTCAGGTGATGGACTGATTCAGGAAATGTGTCTATCCTTCAGTGACTTTCACTTTTAGGTCACTGAATTATCTGGCACATTTCACAAGACTTCAGAGGGATTTGATTAAGAAGCTATAAAATACCCTCTCAGGATTCATTTCTGAAGAAGTTTAGTCTTCTGTGGTTTCTCATTTGGCTAACCTACAATCCATTTCCAATTTTTCCATGAGGCTGGTTTCACATGTAGCCTAAGGAACTGCAAGGGCAGCAGCTTCAGGCATTTCCATTAGGAGGCATGCCTGGATATGCTTATGTGATTTTGCAGAGCCCTTCAAGCCTTCATTCGTCAATGCTCTCTTTGATGGAACATTTTGTTTGGCTCCAAGGTGAAAGACACACTATCCAAGTATGAAAAGGATGGAAAGACCCATTCTGCTGTGGACATAGGGTTTTTGACCCCTCAAAGATCCTTTTCTAGGAATCAACGAGGTGGTTGAAATATGTGGTTCAAAACATCTCAGGGTCCTTTCCAGGACACACATGGAGTAAGTTCCTCCAGAGGCAGAGGAGGGAACTCTAATGCACAATGCTGCCACCATGGCAGAGGTGGCCGCAAAACTAGGGATCCAGAGAAACTTTCTTTGACAGCCCTACCTGCGCTCCTGAAAGTAGACCCAATTGCCCACTTCTGGGGGTAGTTGAGGTCACTTATCCCTGCACCAGAGAGCTTGGCTAGACTTAACAAAATATACTTGGGTGCAGAGGATTATTTTCAGAGGTTATAAAATTCCCCTTTCCCTTCCTCCTCCAAACTCGAAAAAATTCCCTGATGTTCTACCTAGTCAAAGGGAACAGACAGCAATCCAAATTCAAAAGCTGCTAGAAAAAAAGAGTCACCTAAGAGGTCCCCCCAGACCAGATAGAATCCAGAACTTACTCAAGGTTCTTTTTATGCCAAAGAAAACATGGGACTGGCGACCAATTTTGAATCTCAGCAACAAGTCTAATCAATGAACCAAATTTCAGATGGTCATGGTTCAGTCCATTCTCCCATTTATCATGTGAGAGTGGTCGGTATGTATGCATGTTGAGATAAGCCTGGTGGCCACTGCCCACTACAGCTGATGACAGGGACAAGTCCTCACAACTGCAGTGCCATGCACACTATCCATAAGTATAACACAAGCTAGCAGTAAGCCATTGCAAATGTATTGTGGTAATATGTGTCACCATCTGAAAGACTGACATGGCATGGCTGTTGGTCTAGACATACAAGCAGTACACAGGGGAAAAGTACCCCAGACATACAGTATATATTGTGTCACTGTGAAATGGACACACCCTTGGAAAAGTACATACAGGTATGCATCACATTATCTGGTCCTGTAGTAGGGGATACTGGTGTTGTCTGCAGATCACAAAGGAGGTAGGACTGATGTATTGGGAAACAGCAGATGTACCTACACATGCAAGCATAACTGGAATGCTCAATGCATATATGTGTGTCAGATGCAAGTAGTGTCCATAGCACACATGCACACAGCTCATGCAAACACCACCCACAGGCACCTCTCTGGTCATATCCTTGCTGTGGGGAATGGGGACAGTAAGACCCCACCTGTATATGGCAATAGCAGAAGACTGCAGCATGCAGTGCAGGTGTCCCGTGCAGGTGTGTCCCTAGCTGTAGGTAGCACCCTGCCAGCATCCACACAACCTGAGCAAGACTGTTAGAAGGTATTGGCATGAACACCTATCACACCTACCCTGTTACCCCAGGGGAATATACTGTATGGTGGTCTGGGACTGTAGGACTGACAGAATGCAATTACTGGCCACACCTGGCATGCAGCAACACCTAATGCCCCACAGGCATCTGCCAAAGGCCTGTGCGTCACGCATACTGCCAATGCATGTTATGTCAGGAACACCCAAATAACAACATAACACACTCCACATAAGCTATATGCAAGGCCACATGGACAAACCACAGTAACATGTCCACCATGTCCCACTGCATGAACTGTGGACCAACACTAACACACACCTGTGATGGGGTGACACCCTTAGGGAAAGTATCAGAGAATGTATGCATAATGTATGGAAGAGGTTAGAATAACTGGGGGGGGGGGTGGGAGCATGGGCAGCATGGAATATGCAGGGTTGACACCAAGCAGTGTGTACACACTATCCCTGGCTGCAAACACATACATGGGTGGCTACACACCTGCCCTACACCACAATAGGGTAAATATCCTGACCTATGGCCCCTGCCCCTGGCTGACCTGTGTGAATCTGTACAGCTGTGAGGCCTTGCCACAGCAAGATAAGCCCATACTGTCATGTTGATGGGCGTACAAGTATGAGATCCTCTGCCAGTACTGTACCAGGGTGCTGAACCGGCTACACAAACCCAGCACCAAGTGTCTGCAGCTCCCCCTCCAGAATGGCATAACTTGCCATGAATACGTAGGTGTCTGCCCACAATACCAGACACAGCTGCAGTCAGTCTTATCCCCCAGGACGTCACTGTGAGCAAGAATGTCTACCTGGCAGTACATGAGATCAGAAAACATCACTGTGTATAATGGTACACGTCTGAATATCTCTGCTAATGCAGTACCATGCAACTGAAGCAGCAGAGACACAGTCGCCTACAGTACACACTATCCCCTGCACAGTTTGTCCCAATATTGCCAAATGATCGACGGATACCCTGCAGAAACAGTATACTACCTGTAGGTGTACAACACAAAGGTCTGCACTGCAGTACAAACTACCTGGACCAGACCCACACATTCAATACAGACGGGCATACTGGGCATGCTCACACACTTAGAGAAATGAAGGCAATGCCAGTTAACAACATACTGAAAGGTCATACTGGGCATGCTCACACACTTAAGGCTATGTCTGCAAACACCAGTGAACCAGACATATCTGCCAGTCACAGATGTTAGTGCAGACACTCCTCAGTATGAACCACTCATGCTTTGCACACACAGTGGATAGGAATACAGACATATATCTAAGGACAACACATTATAATAAGCCAAATGTAGACATACACAGATGTGTGGAAGAGGGTGACTGTGACAAGGAGCCATCCAGGCCTGTACCACCCAGCACACAGCCAAAGGACCACAATCACATGAGGTTCAGATGTCACTCACTGTAGATACTAGCCACCGGTATCTGTCAGCATTACAGACTATGTGGTGCAAGTGCTAGCTGTGCAACATGACTGTACAAGGAAGTAGTCATCTAGCAGCTGTATACATGTACCTGTGAAATATGACTCTGCATGTGCCCGCATGTGGTGTGTCAACCTCTAGATGAATGGGTTATGGCCCATGCACACACATTGCTCTCCCCATAGCCCTGCTATGACAAGCCTGCTGAGGTCATCCACTATGAAATACACCTTTGGGAAAGTTATAGCCCAGTAATCTCCATGGCGCATCCTATAACTGCATACTGCTGTAGTGTGATAAACTAGTTAGGTAGGAGTTCCAATCACAGACATGGCAACTGTGTGTGTGTGTGTGTGTGTGTGTGTGTGTGTGTGTGTGTGTGTGTGTGTGTGTGCACATGCGCGCGCGCGCGTGTGTGTGTGTGTGTGTGTGTGTGTGTGTGTGTGTGTGTGTGTCTGTCTGTCTGTCTGTCTGTGTCTGTATAGAAAGCAATGCTTTTAAGGGTAGTCACACTCCCTACAATTCAAATGCCCTACCTTGGTAAGGCTGCTGATGTCATCCACCTATAAATATACACCTCTGGGAAGGTTGTAGCCCAGTAATCTCCGTAGCATGTTCCATAACTGTGTACTGCTGTAGTGTGATAAAATAGTTAGGTAGGAGTTCTAATCCCAGACTTGGCAAGTGTGTGTGTGTGTGTGTGTGTATGTGTGTCCCTTTCTGTGTAGAGAGCAATGCTTTTTAGGCTAGTCACACTTCCTACAATTCAAATGCCCTACTTTGGCAATCCTGCTGATGTCATCCACCTTGAAATACACCTTTGGGAAAGCTGTAGCTCAGTAATCTCCATGGTGTGTACTATAACTGCGTACTGCTGTTGTGTGATAAAAGGCTGCTGATGTCATCCACCTTGAAATACACCTCTGGCAATCCTGCTGATGTCATTCACTGTGAAATACACCTTTGGAGAAGGGGCACTCCAGCAATCCCCGTGGTGCGTCCTGTAACAGCATCATGCTGTAGTGTGATATGGTAGTTGTGGATGTTTTGTGTGTGTTTCTATGTTTGTGTAGGAAGCAATGTATTTTAGGCTAGTCACACTCAATACAATTCAAATGCCCTACTTTGGCAATCCTGCAGATTTCATTCACTGTGAAATACACCTTTGGAGAAGGAGTACTCCAGTAATCTCTGTGGTGCATCCTATAACTGCATAGTGCTGTAGTGTAATATACTAGTTAGGTAGGAGTTCTAATCCCAGACATGACAGGTGTGTGTGTGTGTGTGTGTGTGTGTGTGTGTGTGTGTGTGTGTGTGTGTGTGTGTGTGTGCGTGTGTGCCTGCGTTTGCAAGTCGAATCCTGTGTGGAGGTGGATGTGATTGTGTATCAACTGGACTCAATGTGGAGCGGGTTTTGCATATTTCTTATATGATGGCCCTAGTATATATCACAATGTCCACCATACAGGGATAACAGATGTGAAATAGCCAAGAGGCTGGAGTGCAAATCCATACCCCTACATGTGACATCAAGGCCAGGCAAACAAAGTTAGCAACCCTTGTATCACCCAGAGAACACTCTCAACCCATGTTTCATACACACACACACTTGCCTAAGCAACAGCTGCTATGTGGGTAGTACACTGCATATTGTCCACTGATAGTACGCATGGTGTGATTGCATTGGGCTACAGAGGGCATGGCACCCTGCCCATCTGTCAAATAGGCACGTACATGCCGACAGTGCACCTCCCCCATGTTCCCCACTGGACACCTGCAACACCTGTGGTGCCATCAAAGTGACACACAAAGGACATACCATGCCTGAAAAACATGTCCTGTATGGACAGATGCCACTGACACCAGGGAATGCCATTATCATGCTATCAATGTAGGTGCAGAGTAAACCTGCTGTCTAGTAACAGTTCCCACCACATGAGGCCAGGACTGGCACATCTGATGATAACAATCTGTGTACACAGCATGGGCCAGACACCCCAGGTACAGTTTCACATGTCACTGTACATGTATGTGGGAGGTGTGCACATCCCAGACACCGTCCATGTCATGGACTAAGGAACACATACATGGCAAGCAATGCACAGCATTGGCCACACACAATAGTCACCCAGGTGATTGGATGAATACAATACCCACCTGTGTGGCCAAATCCATAAACTACACACCTGAGCCACAATGCAGACCATTGTCATGTGGGCTGATGCCAAGGCATACCCATCACCTAGCCTTGTATAGCTGTCTGGCACAGTCGACCACTACACACCCTTGAAGCAATGCACCCATGCATGTCAGTACTGGCACTATGTGTTTGTGTGTGTGTGTGTGTGTGTGTGTGTGTGTGTGTGTGTGTGCGTGTGTGTGTGTGTGTGTGTGTGTGTGTGTGTGTGTGTGTGTTGTATGATGCGTATGATCACATTCATACTCACTAAAACCACCATTGGAATACCGAAGCATGCTGTCCAATGTCAGACACCTCCACATACCCTTTGCTCATATAACCTCTGTATAACCCCTGTTTTGCATGTAATACCTGCACAGTAATGTGTTGTGGCAATCTCACTAGTGATGAGTTGTATTCCTGGCCCTGCCAACTGTGTCAATGTGTGTGCATCCCTGTGAGAGTGTGGCTGTGTTGATACTGGCACCTGTTCATCCAGACAGGCATGTGTACTACACCTACTGTATAGCTACCATATCCATGTTGCAGATGTCACTCACCATCACATATACGTTTTGAGGGCTCCTCAACATGTAACCTATGTGGCACATCCAATAACTGCATAGAAATGTGATAGCACTACATAGATGTCAGGGGTTTGATACCCTGTGCTGGTAGGTATGTGACATAAACATGCTTAGGTTTTACTCTCCCACCCCTCCCTGACTTTACTTTGCCTCTGTCTGCCTCTCTCACTCCCTCTCTGGTGGATGTGGAGACCTACACCTTCTTTGTTTAGGCAGCAGCATGTGTATTTGAAGTGATGCTCATGATCAGCTGATAACCTTTGCACGAATTGCAGCCCTCCTCTAGCTGATTGCATGTGGAACAGCTGTGGTAACATTCCCATTGCTAATTGCATGGAAACACACTCCAATATCTAGGAACATCATGTTGGTGTTGGGCCTTTTCATTCACTGTGAGCAGGAACTCATTCTGTTGTTTGGCATACAGCATCTCAGATGGATTGGGGACTTATGTCTAACAACTTACATTGTGGAAACAGGGCAGCACACAGGAGAGGGATGTGCCTGACCTGACTACAGACTGTAAGTGCTGCTATACTGCATTTGGAGTAATGTTGGTTTAACAGGGTGTGTGTGGATATGGCTGTCCTACATGTTTTAATAACTACCATGTCAGTGCTATGTTTATGAGGAAACCCCATCTGTAGGGTCATATGCAGACTGAGCAGTGTGTGGTGCCTTTTGTTTCATGTGTTACCCACAGAGCACCTATCTGTGAACTGCAGAAGGTAGTGTGAGGATTGCAATCTGTAGATGGTGACAGCCATGAGAGTTACTGACTTCATATCCCTGATAGGACATATGTTGCAGCAAACCCTGTTACACCAGTAAATGTATGACGTCATCACAGCAACATGTCAATATTGGCCCTGTGTATATGTCTCCAACCACAACCCTGTCAATCTTTGTACATATGTCATGCAGTAAGGGGTGCATATCAGCTGTACACCATAATTAGTGACATCATATCTGATAACAAGCCAGTGAGATATCAGACTGCTACACATGTTATGTATAGTAGGGGTTATATTTGATGACATAACCTGGACATTCTGTGGTTGTGTGTACAGTACTGAGGTCTGTGTACGTAAGGTGAATGTCTACAGTGTGTGTATTGTTAATATGTACTGTGGCCTGTGTACAGACTGTGGTAGTTGTTATTGTTCCTGGTCCCATTCTATCTGATGTTACATGCTGCTCCACTGTACGTTATCCTATTGGCTTACCTGTTTGTAGGGCCATATGTCCCATACCATAGACAGGCATCAGACCACACTGTGTAGCAGCCCAGTATATGTAGGATTAGTGTGTGAGTGGCACATATGTGGATGGTGTCGAACAGATAGCCCATATATTGTAATATTACACTAGCTTACATTATGAGGCTGTGGCTGTGTTCAGATTGGCTGTGGTCATGCACTTTCACACTGATGTATTGTACTCTGTGCTGTGACATGCCTGTAGAGCCTGCTATATATGCAGGTACATGTGCATTCCCCCATAGGAAATGTAGGCCAGTGTTGGGCCAGTCTGCCTGTAGCCTGCACAGTACATTGTTACATGCCTAGCAGCTTAGTGTACATACCCAGTGGGATGTCATATCCAGGTACTTGCCAGATGTACTCCTGCCGGGCCTCCCTTAACAGTCATGTATGTCATACAGAGCAGTGGGATGCTGTACAGATGTATGTCAATATCTAGTGAGTAGTATGTGGCCATGGCACCTCTATAACGAGCAGTTATTATGTGTCAGGACAGACAGGGGTGTGTGAATGCATAACCTATAGGGGCAAATGTATACCAGTCATTACGTGTTATACCCATCTACATGGCTTTTAGCATCCACATTGTCAGGCGTGGTCCACATGTCTTGCACTAAGGGGTTCTGCATATACCTCTGGACTGTCCAGAGTGTGTCAGTATGTCCACATATATTGGCCAACATCTCTGCCATAGTCCACAGGAGCATTATGTGCTAGCAGTGGTACTGTACTATGATGTCCTTAGGATGTCTGTCAGTAGCCAATGGTGCACATGTTAAAAGCAGATGTGACCTCCCCCACACGCCATGTCTGTGAAGACATTCCCTATTACAGTAGCAATACTTTACAAATATACCTGCTATACACACCTGACATCCTCTTGCACTACGAAGTTGGGACTATAGGGGCTGAGGTAGGGCTACACTCCATGTTCAGGACATATGGTGAAAATATATGTATATGTAATTATCCAGATATCTATATAGATACATACACATATACATATTGACATATATAGATGTATATATATATATATATATATATATATATATATATATATATATATATATATATCAACACCCAGATATATACATATACAGAGCAATATATGTCTACACATATACAGATAGGGATACATATGCACATATACATATGGATATCTACATATATATTGACAGTAGTAGGTATATCAGAATAGATATGTATGCACGTATAGTTATAGATATCTACATATATACCAATATAACTAGGCATATCTGTACACATAGGATGTGCATACATATATAGCTATACACACACACACACATATATATATATATATATATATATATATATATATGTAGATCTATATATACATATATCTATATATGCATACATGCGTATATACATGTATATATATATATATATACATAGATATATATATATATTATATATATGTATATATATATATATATATATATATATATATATATATATATATATATATATACATATGTATATATATATGTGTGTGTGTGTGTACATACGAAGAGATGTACATGTGGCTATATATATGTAGCACTATACAGATGTGTATACATACATATGTATGTGCATACATGTGTTGTATATACATGTAGACATATATAGACCTATTATATGTAAACAACCATATTCCTGTCATAAGTAAACTCACGGTTGTGTATACCCTCCCAGATGTATCTCACCGTATGTATCTGCTATGTGCACATTATGATACAACATATGTGATGCAACAGTCATATTAATATCAAGGACTACACAATTCAGGAACTAAAGACAATTGTTCAGTATTACTCAGTATGTGTATTGACAGCTATATTGGTAAAACAACAACTGTTTTCACAGTGGTCATGGTGTAGTGGTTAAGTGTTGTGACTTCAGTGTACAGGGTCCTGGGTTCAAGACCTGCAAGGGCTGTTCATTTTATTGCTGGGCAGAACAAGGGCTGTCAGATACTGAGTAGTTAAGGCAATTTTGAGCATCTTTAGATGCATTTGCACGGGTTTGTGTGAAGCTAAGTGGTGCTAAGCTACAGCTAAATGTACGGGCGCTTACACGGTGTAGGCTTCACTTACTAGTGCACAAATTAGCTTAACTCTTATATTGCAGCAATGTTGATACCTGCTAAGCATGGCTTAGCCCTGGTAACCAGGACACACCACCCAGTCTGATAATCTGTAATAAGTGTATGTAATGCCATGTACAATACATGCGCCTATGTCCTGTCATTACTGAAGCAAGGGGTGTGAGTGTCATGTGTGGGACACAGACATGTATGAGGCCTGTACAGCACTGTTATCTATGTGAATGTGTTACATTCAGGTGTAGTAGCCCAGGGTACGTGCTGTCACACTGGCATGTGGTGTAACATGGCAGTACTACTGTTGACAGTGCTAACCCAGGCAAGAGCAGAGTGCTAAATGTAGTACTGACAACAGGCACACCTATGGGCCTAGCTGGACACCGAAGCCTCCCTGTTGTATCCCTGGTTTGTGAGCTGTGTCACAGTATATACCCCTTACTGGGTAATGATACATCATGTGGAATGTAACTGTAGACTACTGTCTGTACAGCACATGTTAGTGATGCTTCCAACATGTAGTTATGGCATACATATTGTTGTCAGACGTCTGTCTGTCAACACACTCATGCTACTGCATAGCTACTTGCCAAGCTGATGACTGTCAGTCCCTGTACAGATGTGCAGATGGCAGGTATCCAGCTGGGATATGTACAGGCAACCTAAGCTTGATTGACACTGACATGTCTGCCCAGCTGTGTAAGTACTGGCACATATAGGAGATGTCATCCTGTACACACCACATGCCACGGGTACCTCCACTACACTACCACAGTCAACAGAACATGCTTGTGTACAGGTCTCCATCACACACACTAACCATGTGTTGTAATGCATGTTACATACATGTCATCCTGATAACCTCAGTGGCCATGTGCAGGTGGCATCTGGAGGATTGGCTGATGCATGTTATTCTCACCCTGAGGGTCACCACAGTAGTGTCTGTCAATAGATTGCCTGCTGCCACCTGGCAGGTGGCAGGATACCACTGTACACACAACCCCTACACGATTCATCTCCCCTTGGACAATAGCTAAGTTCACAGCTATGACCACCTGCAGCGATACACCCCTGTACTGATACATGTGTACGTCTGCATGACTGAGTATAGCAGTGTCTTTGTGTTAGCACACCTGTACTTGGTAATTCCATGAGGGCCTTACCAACCAACGCAACACCCATTGCCATAGTCAGTTGTGGCTGTTGCTGTATGGGACATTACATTATACCGGCTACATGAGTCTTGCAATACCAGCACAACAGTGTTTTACAAATGGGTTAAAAGCATGGGATACCCATTGTGTTCTGGCATGTGTGTGTAGTTGTGCATGACCATATATCTGTAGGGTACAGCATTCCAAGGCCAGATACACCTATTACAATACTCATTGCCACACAGTAGTACAGATAATGTTGTTGCTGCCCATAGGTGAGGCATGACATTGCAACACCCTACTACACATGTGGCATGTGTATTAGATGCATATCCCTGTAGTACCACTGTTGGGGTGTACAATAGGTTGTATCACAGTCATGGCCAATGTGTGATGGTGGGTATGGCAGAGTGTCATCACAGGTTTCAGGGAGTACAATATCCACCTGGGGATGTGGGTGCTGTGTACACCGTCATTACACCAAGGTACACCCGGTATATGTCCCATGTACTACATTATGGTTACCAGTGTCACCATCAACCATACAGGTAACTAATACCACAATCCAAGCCAGTCATGCATGTGCTGTGTGCAGTCTTCCTGCAACACATTGGGGGCACGGTCAAGTTAGTTAGCAGCAATAGGCCCTGGTATCTCGGATGTGTGTCTGGCTGTTATGTATCTGTTAATGTGTATATAATGGTATGTCACACTACGTATTTTCCATATACACCCATTACATCTCCCATTAGCATACTGTACATGTCTGGGGATGTTCTGCATGTAACATGTAACCTGGGACACACCTCACCCTGGACGCTTTGTGGTATGTGCAATGTAAGCCACACAATTCAGTATCACTGCATAGCTAGGTAGGAGTCCAGTCCCAGTGTTGCCAAGTAACACTGTACATGTATGTGGATGGGTCTACATCAGGTTGCAGGGTATATGTGCCTCAGTGGGCCACCTGTCTATGTGGCACAGGCAATAACCATTTTAGTAACCTGTTACGTGTTCAACTGTACCCCAGATATGTCACAGCCATGGTGTCACCATGATGCCATACCCTGTTGTGGAATATGAATGCAGACCATCCTCGTGCTGACACATGTACACCTACAACACAAATGGATAGCATTATAGGGACCTCAATCAACCAGTGTTACTAACAGCTATAATGCATCATTGCTGGATGGCTACACTACCTGCAATTTATGAATTACACTTTACTCCTTACAACATGTTACATTGCAGTACTGTGGTACACTGTAGCACAGTCACCATGTACATCAGAACCATATTAGCCTGTCCCTGCATTGATGGTATGGATGACAGGGATGTGGCACAGGTATCATCATATGCACAGGGCAACCTTATGCTGACACATGTACATCTGCAACACAAATAGATAACAATATAGAGCCCACAACCAACCAATGTTTCTAACAGCTATAAGGCATCATTGCTGGATGGCTACACTACCTGCCATGTATGCATACTTCTTACATGTTACACTGCAGTACTGTGGTACACTGTAGTACAGTCACTGTGTGCATCAGAACGATATTAGCCTGTCCCTGCATTGATGGTATGGATGACAGGGATGTGGCACAGGTATCATCATATGTACAGGGTGTGATGTTGGTTTGCCAGAGGCTGAAGGTGGGCCATACATTTGACACCATGTGTGTGGGTGTGTGGGTGAGGGGTGTGCTGTGATGAGCTGGGCATGGTGATGTGGTGTGTGTCGGTATGAGGTTGCCCTAGGTGTGTTTGCATAGTGTGTGGGTATGCATGCACACAGTTCTGCCATGTGGCTGCCCTACACAGATGTTTATGGACAGCTGCATACCATACCTGGCAGGGTGTGCAGTTCACTGCCTCCAGCCATGGACACATGGACTGTGCCTGCCAGGGGTTCCATGGGCATGTCCAGGTACAGGCCTCGATGTGCCACTCTCACCTGATGATGACAAATGTCCGCTGGTACCAATTCCCTCCTGGGACTGGCCAGGACCACATGCTCATAGCCTGCTGTAGTGTGGACAGTGCCCCCCCCCCGCAGTGCCGGGGCTCATACTGCCAATATGGGAGCCCATTGGTGCCCTAGCACATCCACGTTGACTACCAGCTGTTGGTGTTGCTGGCCTACTTCCACGCAGCTATCGCCGCACTCTGACCACATCTTCAAGCATGAACAGACCACAGTCGATAAGGGCCATCATCTTACCAGACCGTCTATCCATGAACTCAGTTAATCCACGGATGGCACCAGCCAGTTCAAGGGCATTGTCATTTGCAGATGTGAGAGTAGCCCTCTGCAGCCTCAGGCCCTGTCTGTGGTAATGTTTTATATGTGCCTGCTCTACCATGACAGCTTGAAACATGCGCCTACTGGTACCAGCTATGTCACTTCTGCCAGGGACATGCTGTCCAGCGGCCCTACCTGGGACATCTGCCTATGTGGTACCTTGCCAGACATCCAGCTATGCCTGCTGCATCTGGAAAAAGTATCATGGTTACCACACTTTCCTGTGCACTGCCACTGAATGCCAGCTGTCCCTCCTCTATGGCCACTGGTGATGGGGTGTGTATAGGCACTGAAACTGTGTGTGTGGTGTTGGGGTGGCTAAATGGGGGATGTCAAATGTTGGCGCAGTGTCAGCCTATGACAACCCCACCTGTGCCTCAACATTACTATCATCATCTTCGGTGTCTGTATGGACACCAACATCAAATTGCATGCAGGAGGGACCCTGACCCACCTCACCACCTTTGGGGAAAACAATAAATGCACTTTAAAACCTGTACAGCATTGCCTAACAGTACACACACACACACACACCTCCGTAATACCTACCTATCCATGGCTTTACAGACAGTCCCACGTATATGCCCATGTGTTACCCCATCCTGCATCACACTCGTTAACATACACACATTGATATCACTCATTAATATATCAGTCCTCTAAATGCCTACACAAGCGGTCACAACACAGGGCCTGTTGCTACTTTACCTGCCTGACCTGTGTGTAGTGGTTTTACATGGCCTCACTGCTGTCATTCGGTATGCACCCTCTGTATGTCCAGACATGATGAGCATGGCCCCTATATGTGTGGGCTACTATGTTGTATCCATACTATCACGCACTGGTGTGTCATGTGTATGTAATGCTCAGTACATGCCAGATATGCTGCTCCTTCAGCCTATCATGTGACAACTGGAATATTTGAATACACTCCCTGGTGTTGACTAGTACTTTCCCAATGCATCTGTAGTACTGCATACGTGGGTTGTAGGTGACCTCCCTGCTGAATGTGATATTAAGGGTGTACCTGGTGTATACCTTCCCTCTGGATGCCTGTTCCATGCTATAGACCATATTATACTATTTGCTGTCCTGTGATTACACACATGACAGGTATTCCTGATGTATAATGTGGAAGTCCATGTCCATGTACTGCATGGTCCCAAAGGGAAGTTCAGCTGTATGAACACCCACAATCTCACATGTGCATACATGGCCACCCACACAAACACACACACATGCACACACACACATCCTATATGCATCTACCTCCCTCCACTTCACCAGAGTGACCCTACAGAAAAACTAACTAACCACCAGGATGCACACACACACACACACACACACACACACACACACACACACACACACACACACACACACACACACACACGTGAGGTTGCACAATGATAGCACACACAGTCCTCCTATGACCCATCTGTCAACATACAGAACATCATGTACAGAACAGCATGCAGTTCAGCTATAGTCAATCCATGCTAGCAACAGTATACATGTGTGTGATGCATGTGCTGTGTCACTAGGTAATGCCCCTTCTTTGTCTACAACTGCACCCATGTACATAGTATTGCTGTGCACCTGTTCTGCACCCTGCCATGTACTGTGCACCACAACTCACAGGTGTACGACCCATTGCGGAATGTGTAGTACTGTGTCAGTTATGTCAGCTTTACTGCTCATGGCCCCTATGTTTTTCAGCAACACATACCTGGGATGTATGTGGACAGTTGTCATTGGTGAATGCCTGATGCCTGATTTACAGCTCTCAACATCAGCAGACCATGTATGACCAATCCAATACACTTACACTGACAACCATCAGAGCATACCGTGGATATGGGGGTGTACACACCTTTATTGATTTTACGCACACATCCTTGATCTGCCATGGGACCACATCACCGCATATCTTAGCAGTACATGAGCCCGATATGCGACAAATGTCCTGTTCTTTCACATGAAGTGTCTACATATTGTGTTAGGTGTGCAGATGTTGACTGCGATGCATACACACTGTGTGGGCATATGTGTGCACATCCTTATCATGACAGTGTATCGCACCTCTTGTGTGTACTACAGCACTCACTACTCCTAGCAGGGTATACCAGCATGGGCCATCTGGATTTTCCATTGTATGTTCTGTCTGCCCTACACATGTCCCCCTATTCTGCATGATTGCAAGGTCTACTCATGTGCTCATCCCATGGTGTTCACACACTGCTGTCACTATTGCTGTGAGGGTAGGGTTACGGCTGCCACAGGTCCTAAACCTGACTATGTGCAGATAGAGCCATTCCTAGCATCCTTAGGATCCCTGCATTGGTGTGTCATGCTGAAACCCCCCACCTTCAGCCTTTATGCAGATGCATGACAAGTAAGCCCTATACATGTGTGTCACTTTGCAGTGCCCCATACACTGAACACCACATGTTACAGCCTAGACCCAGCTGATAATGCGGACTACTGTAATGCCTAATGCCATAGCATATCTCTGCAGCAGTTGCTATTGTCCTACAGGTATATGCACTGGTGATGCACTGTATATATGGGTGTTATTCTGAACATGTCCCTACTGTAGGTGATATCTCCCACCATAATGTTACTCCCTGTGGACACATTTCACAATGACAGGATGTTAGTTGTCATGCAGGTGTCTGATATACTCTTCCAATACCCCATCATGGTCACCCCTGTGAAACCGTGCATTTCACAGCAACAATACGTGCACATGTACAGCATGCATTCAGGGTAGGTGTGTTAGATGTGTGCATGGAATATACCACAGCCATTACATGCCAGGTGTGTTGGCAAACATCTACATAAACCATACTCACCAGCTACAGGCTGCTGCCTTGGTGGTTTTCCAGAGGGATCTACATGAGCGGGTGAGAGCTGCAATGTCAGTGGCCACACCTGTGGCAGTGCTACAGGGTG
The DNA here is from genome assembly GCF_019279795.1 of Protopterus annectens. Lineage (NCBI taxonomy): Eukaryota > Metazoa > Chordata > Ceratodontiformes > Protopteridae > Protopterus > Protopterus annectens. Next base: position 1,397,147,817 of record NC_056732.1, on the reverse strand, counting down.
GGTGCAGTATTACAATATATCAACAGTACATTTCCATGATACTACCACATCTGGACATCTGTTTATCACTACAATGCAGCAACATAATATATCTATGACATGTCAGGTATGCATGATCTACCTGTACCAATATGGATGTATACACAACAGTGGTCTACTGATGTGCCTTGTGTCCTTACCTGCATGTTCCTCGGCTGGTGTGTGGGTGCCACTCACCTCCACAAAGGAATCTAGTGGTTGGTGGCTGGCCGGACGGGCAAGTGCCACGAGGCTGGCCAAGAGCTCCTCCACATATGTCGGGGGGGATGGATGGCATGGTCCCGCCTGTGGTGAGGTGATCCCCCTGGACTGCAGCAGCACTCTGACGGGCATTGCAAACTAGGTCAGTACAATGATGCCGGACCTGCTTATAACTGCGGTTGTGCAGTCCGACATCATTGACCCTATGGACTAGGTCATTCCACAGGGTGGTCCGCTCCTGCTTTTCATAGGCAGCCCTGCCAAACAGCACTGGGTAGTGCTAGATCAGGTGTGATATAAGCACATCATTCTCTGCTGTTGAATAGGTGGGCAAGAGTGCATGTGACATCTTGGCTGAAAGTCATAAAGATGGAAACAGGTCTGAGCAACTCATACAGCAAAGTTACCACAGTTCGTAATATACATCTCTGTCACCCCCCACCATATCAGCTTCAACAAACTGTACACACAACTCATTAGGTATAGCTACAGCTTACCTACCAGTGGAACAGATATTGCATTGTATCACACTTTCTGCTATGTGATTGTAGCCATGTTCCCTGTGTGGACACTATAATTGCTGGCCTGTTACAGACTATTCACCTGCATGCCATTGTCAGGGCCACTATGGCTCCATATATGCCAGTGGTATGGCTGCTTTGGGATTGCTGCACATCTGACATTCTGTGTTATTGGGGATATCTATGTATGCTGTTGGACATGTTCCGGCATTGTGTTGACTATTACTACCAACATATGTTCTATAACAGTGACACAATAACATTTATATGTTCTATTGGGCAGCTGAACCACCTCTCCAAACCCATCTGCCCATGATACCTGGCCACATCACATGTGTGTCCCAACCTGGGGTCTCCTCATGTGCTGGTCCAGCAATACCATCAGGTGGAACCAACCCAGGGGATGTTGTCCCCCCTGGGTGGACACACAGACATGTTCCTGTCCTCTGAGGGCAGGTCTAGGATCTGTTCCATACCAGGCTCCACAGATACATGGGGAATGTGCTACATCAGTCTGAGGCACCCAATAAACATTCACAGGGCCGACATGCTCCTCCTGCTCAGCCTCCAGGCCAGGCACCTTCAGGACATGGACTGCTGTTTTGAGTAGCAGTGGGTGGGAGGCTTGTTCCCATTGTGCCCATATTGGGGCCAATGGGGTGTCCACATCACTGACCCACACACCATCCAGGGTGTTTACCCACCACATGTGTCACATACCACCCCTATAGACTGTCCTCTATATTTACAAACCCTGACCACCTCCACAACTATACCTGCCAAACTTCTCCATATTCCCATTGCATACTTCACAGACAGGGGCAATGTGGTCCCAAAAAAGGACTAACATGTGACACACCCATCCATGTTGCACACACTGCCAGCTGTAAATATCTGTGTGCATTGCTATGTGTGCTGGTGCCTTGCACATAGCACATGTCACTGTGGTAGTAATATAGGGGACATGTCTTTACATACATATATGTTTGTGTGTGTGTGTGTGTGTGTGTGTGTGTGTGTGTGTGTGTGTGTGTGTGTGTGTGTGTGTGTGTGTGTGTGTGTGTATATATATATATATATATATATATATATATATATATATGTAGACGTGCATATAGGTATCTATATATATATATATATATATATATATATATATATATATATATATATATATATATATATATATGTGCTCGTATATATGTCTACACATGGGTATCTGTATATTTGTGGACATACATTCTGATATATATATATATATATATATATATATATATATGTGACATGCACACATATGCATACCTATATGTGGGGTACATTCAGATATCATGTCCGCAATCTCACAAAACCTTCCTGCACATTTGCACTGTTCTGCCTTGCTACAGCACAGACAAGTGCCACATATGGATACGGCCTGACATTAGGGGGGTATATGTAGGACCCGATTGCAGGTAACCCTATTACACACCTATGGCATTCCTCCATGCTACATTACAGATTAACCTGAGTATCCTGCAAGTGGTGGGCTGTTGGTCCCACGTGTCCATCATAATGGCATTACTTCCACCAGCAGCTATTGGCCACGTAATATACATACTTCCCATTTCACAACACACTATGATGGCTTACATCTTGTCAGTCATTCCTGACCTGCACAGTTGATGGCTATGACCCACTACCCACAGGAACAGATACTATTGTCCATAGCAGTTGTTCAGTTGAACATCATCACAACACCTGATGGCACATATAAATCATTCCACATCATCTATCCCATTATTATGGACCAGGTACTACATTCAATTACATACATATATACTTCACATACCTGTTGTGGGAATGATGTCTTGATGAATGAATGATGAATGATGGTATGTTCTTCCTTTGGCTTTTAATTTGCCTTTTAAGATTTTTGTTTTGGAAATTTTTTTTTCTTTCTCTTTCTCTTTCTCTCGGTCTCTCTCCAGTAAATGGATTGAGCTACTTTGAATAGATTGCAGTATGGCTTTAGTAGGTGATGCACATGATCAGGTGATGGCCTCTGCACCAATCAGTGTCCTCTACTTGCTAACTGCATGCAGCTTGCTGTGTAGTACTTCCAATTACCACTGTCATGGCAACCACGTACTATAAATCCCTACATCATGTGGGTGTGGTCCCTTTTCCTTTCCTGTGTGATGGACATCCTTCCTGTGTGTGGGGATCAGTGTTACAGACAGCAGGTAGCAATACCTCTTACAGGAGAACATGCACACTCATGCCAGCTACATATTTGTAGGAGGTTCCAGAACTACAGACAGATTGTGAGTAGAGTTGTGTTATATACTTTGTATAGTACTGGTGTTACAGGGTTTGTGTGTACATACTAGTTTACCTTGGAATGTAGTCTGTCTGCATAGCTCTCAACTGTGGGACTATCCTCTTAATGGCCAGAGGTGTGCCTATCATGTTTTGTCTGTCCACCACACAGGTCCTGTGTCAGATATTTCACTGGCAGTGTGTGTGTGTTGAGTGCTATCAGTATATGGCTACATCCATTTATGTGTCTAACCTCAAATCCCTGACTAAGGGTATGTTGCAGACTATCCTGTAACACCAGTGACTTGCTTAGTGTATGACAACAGCTTTCCACATATGGGCCTGTGTTCCAGCCTCTGTTTTCCACCTACATACCAAGCTTTGCACATATGACATGCTGTCAGGGGTTGTTCTGTAGTGGGCTGTGAGTATGTCACACTGCCATTCCTGCCATCAGTCCACTACTGTTGTATCTCTCACACATATGGTGGGGTAGGGGCCATATATGTGTGGGCTTCACCTACACAATACATGTGTGGCCTTGTGCACTCCAGAGGCCAGTGTATGTAACAGTGGTATTTGGCCCTGTATTATTGAGTCTGGGGGGATGCACCATAACTAACCTAGGCTGTTACAACATGTGGGGGTATTAGGGGTGAGCTGCCTTAAGGTATCTGGATGTACATTACCACACAATTCACCTATATTTAAATTAATTACATAAATTGTGTTAATGCAGGCCTCCTGCCTCCTGCCATACAGGCTGTTCTGTTTGTCAGTGTGCTTGTGATGGTGTCAGTTATGCCTTGTTATGTAACAGTTACATCCCATTGTGTCAACTGAGGTCTTTACCACCTAGTGATTGTGTACAGAGTGTAGATAGAGGCTGCTGAATTACTTACTGTTGATTGTTTGGTATCCTGTGGCTAAGTCTGTCTTTACTATTGTACTGTTTGAAGGGCTCGGCCTGGACAGAAACATTTGTAAACCTTTCCAGACTACTGTATTAGTATAACTACTTCAAAGTTGCATTACTCTGTTTATATGGATGTCAGTGTCTGAACAGCTATATGACATGGCATATACAACTGTAATAGTACACAAATAAAAGTTTCTCATTTATGCAAACTTGTGTGTGGTGTTATATCCTATGACCTCTCTGTGGGTATATGTTGCAGGCAACGATTGTCATTTTTATGGGTGGCTCATACAGTGTCAAGTTGTTAAGGTGTTAACTGTAGGCATAGTGGCTGTTCCATATTGTGTACACCTTCTACATATGTATCTTACTATACATATCTCTGCATGTGTATGTGTAGTCACATATATATATGTGTGTGTATATATATATATATATATATATATATATATATATATATATGTGTGTGTGTGTGTGTGTGTGTGTGTATCTGCATATATTTGTCTGTGTATATGTATCTTAGGGATGTTGACAGCTTCCATATTGTACATTACCTATGGGAGCCAGACTGTACTGCATGATATGTTACCGATACCAGCCTGACAACATACAGGTGGGATGGAGTACTATTAACATCTTGTGCCCATGTCATGTCAGGTCCTGGTTATGGGATCTGCAACACTTGGTAATGTATTGCAGGGTGGATGTGTTTGGCTGTGGGGGGATATACCTATTCATACAAGACATATGTTGTTTGGGGCCTCTGAACCCCATTAATGGTACATGTGGACATATATGTTTTTGTTATGTTTCCATCGTTATATACAGATGTGTGTCCATATATACCTACATAGATATAAATATCTGCTTACATATATATAACTTGCTGTATATATTTAGACATTTAGATGTAGACATGTATATCTATAGATGTATGCATTTGTATGTATGTATATATATATATATATCTATATATATTTATATATATAGATATATATATATATATATATATCTAGATATAGATATGTTGTATCTGTTTAGGTATTAATATATATACACACACAATGCATCTACATGTTGGAATATATTCCCTGTACTGTTGAATGACTGGGCTGGATGATATGTTTGTGAATACATCAGGGTTAGGTATATCTGACATGGCTTAGTGGTAAATCGCTTTGGCTATGGTGTGCAGGGTCCTGGGTTTGAGACTTGCAGAGGCTGTTTATTTTGTTGCTGGGCAGAACAAGGCCCATTGGATACAGAGTGATTAAGGCACTTTTAAGCAGTTGTAAGCGGGTTTGCGTGGGGGTAACCACTGCTAACTTCCGGTTACAGTTTCTTATACTGAGCTTCTAAATTGCTTAACCTGTGTAGGCATTGCTTACCCCCGTGCAAACTGGCTGAAACCCGCTTACTACTGCTTAAAAGTGCTTACTCCCGCTTACCACGTGCTAATTACTTTACAAGAAAAGAAAAAGGGGTTGATAGGAAAGTGGTGAAAAAGGGGCACAAAGAGGGAATGACAGTAGGGAAAATAGCTAGGGATGTGCAGGAAGGGTGTAGGGAAGGTCTATAGCTGCCCATTTCTTCTACATCAACAGCTGTGCATATACACTGAATTTGGAGGTAGATTTGGACACTCAAACCCCTGGGAGGCAGTGAAGACAACAATAATACATTGTGATGCCAATTAGACCAGATTACATGTGTCCAGTGGACACGTGGGAGAAATGGACAGCTATGTATGGGGTGAGATTTTTTTTTTGGGAACAGATTGCTCTTTTTTTTTCAGCTGAGAGTGGGATGTTGGGGAGGGGTAGTAGGTATATTTGGGGAGGTAGGCTGGGTAGGTTAACAGACAAGACAAACAAGATGCATACAGGGACAGTATATGACACATGTGGGGGTAAACACCTTGATGGGGAGGGGTGTTGGGAAATTGGAAGCCCATGAGCCCCCTAGTAAAAACAGTGGGACTGAGGTCCCCATCCATGGGCAGTCACCACTGCACCTTCACAGCACCGATGGTGGCTGTACTGGTGGCTGAGTCACAGAGCCAGACAGATGCTCTAGTCGAGACACGTGGCCCTTGAGCTGGCGTAGAAGATCACCAAGCTGCTGGTTGAGCTCTTTATGCACCACGACCCTGACCTGGCGACAGGTGACAGGTACCTATCCATGCCTGCTCCCGGCTAGCCCCATCCCCTGAGGCAGTTCCACCCGAAGATGGTGCAGGACCAATGGACGAGGAGGTCACGGGTTGGGCCCCAGACATGGTGGTGCCTGGTGCCATGGCCAGCTGAGGTGGGACAGGTGAGTCCGCTGGGACCAGCCTACCCAAACCTGCTATAGTGTTTAGACTTTATCATCATATGTGGGTTAGTAATAGTCAACACATTCCAGGGTTAGGTATAACAGCATGCATAGATATCCTCATTAACCCAGACACCAGATATGGAACAATTGCATAGCAAACAGAACACATGCATATATGGGACCACAGTGGTAATAACAGCATGCAATACATTGATGGCACCATGCCACCAATGTTGGAATAATTCAATATAGCACATGCATGGAAACAATTAGAATATTTATCAAACAATTGACATTATCAGAACATAGGTGTCATTACATACCAGTTGGGTGGGTATGTTGATTATTTTTGGAGATATGGTGGGGGAGAGAAAGATGTCCATTAACAACTAGTATATTCCTGTAGTGCACATTACTATCCTAGTCAGTGCTGTTATCTGTACCTTACAAGTCTTACTACATTACCCTATAGCCTTAGTTTGGACAGTGATATGGCTGCCGTTATTGTTATACATGAACTGGTTTTACCTGTAGTATACACCTCTTACCTGTTATACCTGTGGAGGGAAAGTTTGTTAACACTAACTAACTAACTGTTTCTACACATACTCCCAGATTCTGGGTTGATGTTGTGCACATAGCTATCCAACTCTTTCTACACAGATTCTGGCCACGTGTTGACCACATGCATTTGTGCCGGGACATATCTAGAATATTGCCCTCTTCAACCTTTAGTGATCTGACACACACATATACATTCTTTCCTACACAGTTATATTATGTAGCACAGTGTGGGTGATATTGATCAGTGTTATGTTATTATTCAGAGAAACTGCAACACTCACAATTCCCTACAATACCAGAGTAAACAGTACCAGTACAGGTTATAATTTTTTTATTTCTCGGCACAGTGTTCGTATCAGACGTACCTGTGGGAACAATGTTTGTTAGCACTACCTGACTGTTGCCACACAAAGTTCCAGATTACACATTAGTATTATGCACATACATCTCACTCTGTTACTGTACACATTCTGGTCACAGCTTGACAACATGGGGGTGTAGATAGGACATACTTGGCTTATTACTCTCCTAACAGTTTCGAGGGTTGCTACAGTGACAGGTTTGTTTTTATAGATGTTTGACAATCACTTGTATTCCCTGTTTGCTGGCTAAACATCTGGGATCATCCCACAGACTTTCCAGGGGGACAGGCAGCAGATATGGGCCCATATATTGGACATTCTGGCCTCATCTGTACAGTTGTGGGGTATGATTCTGTATGCAGCCTACTTCCACTCCCAGGATTCAGACTATGGCTGTGTCGGCTGCAACTTAAACACTGTCCATCACAGTTGTGTCTGCTATATAGATATTGCTGTATATCTCCTATCTGCTTTCTGTCTTAATCCCCTGTGCTTTTGCATTCTGGTCTTGTATTACAATACTCTTATACAGATTTTCTAGACAGTCATATTTTGTAGGACAGTGTGGGCGACAGTGATGTGTAATACCTCATTATTCAGAGCAACTGCATCAGTCGCAATGCCATACAATACCAATGTAAACAGTACCAGTACAGGGTATCATTCTTGTATTTCTGGGCACAGTGTTGGTATCTGATAGACCTGTGGGAGAAATGTTTGTTAGCACTACCTGAATGTTCTCACACACAGTACCAAATTCCACATTCCTGTTATGCACATACATCTCACTCTGTTACTGTACACACTCTGGCCGCAGCTTGACAAGTTGGGGTGTAAATGGGACATATGTGGCTTCTTAGTCTCATAAGGTTTTGGGGAGTTGCTAGTATGCCAGCATTGTTCTCATAGATGTGTGTCAATCAGTTGTATTTGCTGTTTGCTGCCTATAAGTCTGGGATCATACCACTGATTTCCCAGGGGGACAGGTTGATAAGCAACAGATATGGGCCACTTTACTGGACATTCTGGACATATCTGTACAGTTGTGGGGTATGATTCTTTATGCAGACTACTACCACTGGTAGGATTCAAACCATGGCTGCATGTGCTAATAAAACAACAGTTCACATCTCAGTTGCATGTGCTATTTGGGTTTTGTTGTCTGCATTTTCCCTGTTTTCTGTCTGTGTGTCTCTCAGTTGTACTAAATGGCCTCTGGGGATTACACCGGTCATATACAGGCATTCCTACACATTCAATTTATGGTGCACGGTGTGGGTAACAGTGCTTAAAACAACAGTATTATTACATGATTGCAATTCTACATTACCATATGATACCAGAGTATACACATGCAGTCCAGCAGTTAGACCTTTATTGTCAGGCTATTACGCTTTTATTTACATACAAACTATATGAGACTCTTCCTGCCATACTCTCCGGTGTATGCAGTACTTGCCTTGAACAATACAGGTTTTATACAGGCAATTAATTTACTACTACTTTTAGTTTTATTTCCTATGACAATAAATGCATGAGTATTACTGACCTGCCTCATGTCGCAACCTCGCCAGATGACTGACATGGGCCTCCTGGTTTGCGGCCCGCTCCATTGCAGCTGTGGGGGACATAAGAGGAATATTTAGCCATACCCATCCATGATATACATGAGCTGGTAATTATTACACACATAGTGGGATGATACTTACGCACAACTGGAACTTCCCCTGCCGCTCTAGCCTCCTGGATCCACTGGTCCAAGAGGTCCCCCTTACACCACTTCAGGTCGGCATAGTGATGCCTGACCTGCTCACCAGTTCGGGGTATGGCAGTGGCACTGATGAGGTCACAGGCGAGACAGTCCCAGGCCTCCACCTTATATTGGGAGCCCTGGTACTGGCCCTGCATCAGTCTCTGATCATGGTCTTTGACAAAGAGTCCTGCCATGACTCTGGACTCCTGGATGCACTAGTGCTGTGCCCGAAAGTGCACATCTTCTCCCCTTCCTGACATGGTGCCTGCAAGGGGAAGCTACAACCAGTTATAAGATGTATTTCTGCCTCTTGGGTTTAAGTAGGGATGATTTCCCACACTTTTCCATAATTGGCCAGTTTTGAAAAGGCTAGGCTATGGGCAAACCTGGTTACCTAGGGTTGGAATTGTTTAAAGGGGTATAACACTGGGCACACTGAGTTAGCTGGGCTACACATTGCTTACACCTCCTAAGCTGACCTGTGCAATGCTTAGTGTTGCTTACATTAGACTTTGCATTATAATTCCTTTTTGGCATTGATTTATTATTCATTGCACCTTATATGTATGCCTGTTATCCATGATTCATGTGTACATACACTGTATGGGGTCCTTGTGTTTTATTGAGGACTTCAACACTCTGTTACAATTACACCTTACTTCTGGGCTTACTGTTGTACTCCAGTTCACATATTTATGTTATGTAGTGGGTTAAGGCACCAATGTCTGTATACTGATTCCTTTCACAGGTTCAGTTTGATTTTACTATGGTGAAGACTTGTTTGCTGATACCTCATTCTTCTGTGCTTTTGTGATGGCTTGGTGGTTAACTACTGTGATTATGGTGTATAGGGTCCTGTTTTCAAGACCTGCATGGCTGTTTATTTTGTTGATGGGCAGAACAAGGGCCGTTGTATACAGAGTGATTAAGGCACTTTTAAGCAGTTGTAAGTGGGTTTGTGCAGGTTTGCGCGAGGGTAAGCAATGCTAACCTCTGATTATATATGCTTACAGACAGTTAGCTTCAGAATTACTTAACCTGTGTGCGCATTGCTTACCCCCACACAAACGGGCTTAAACCCGCTTACTAGTTCTTAAATATACTTGCTACTTCTTATTGGTGCTTCAACATGCTTACTAGTGCTTTATTCATTATGATACTGACACCTCACATGTGCATTTACTGCAGTACCCCATTTCATAAATATATGTTATTTAGTGGGTTATGCAACATAAATATTTGTCATAACGTGCTTTGCCATGGAAAATGGAATGTGCTGCAGTGGGTCTCGAACCAGGAATGCCTGCTCGTAAGGCGAATTCTCTGCCCACTACACTATTGCTATGCTGCTTCATTTGCATATATCTTCCTTGTTATCCTCTTCAGCCATTTAAGCTGCATTAACCGTAGCTAAGCAATGGGCACACCTGCGCACCTACGGTTAGCTTTAATCGGATTTTTTTAGAAAAAAGGTCTGTTCATTTTATTTCTGTATACGTGCTGTTGTACACAAGAGAGATTGTTGGTGGGGATATACGGACCCCTATGAGTGGTCTAGCTCATTTCATAGCCCTTTCTGCTGTTCTTCATTGTGGGGGCGTGTATATTCTGAGAGCTCTGCTCTCAGACATGCCCCCTGCACTCTTACACTATTCGTGTAAGATTAGGAGCTCATGCAGCACACCTCATTAATATGCATGGAGCACTGCCTTCCTGCTCCTAAATGGCCGCCTCCATGCAGGACTGTCTTTTGGCTTTCCCGGTTAGGGGTTGCCACAGCAGAACTCAGGTCCGCTAATGATTGGCAGTAGATTTTTACGTGCTGGCTTGCCGGGCCTAACGCACAACCTTCAACGAAGGAACGCCCATTCACCCATGTCAACACACAGAAGACGCTCTAACTGAGAATTGAACGTGCAACGTCTAACTGTGAGGTGACAACGCTACCTCAGCACGACTAAGGAATAGTAAATCTGGGGATAGTCTTTACTTGGCTGACTTCACTTTCTTTATTACCTACAATGGTTTGTGTCTAGCTTCCCTACCTCTGGGCTGACTGTCATCTTTCCCTCTGGGCTGGCTGTCTTGCTGACCACTTTGCTGGCCTCCTGGCTGGCTTTTTGGCCACCTTTGTAGACCCCTGGCTTGATGACCACCTTGCTGGCCACCTTGCCCACCTGCTGGATGTAAAAGTGCTAATAAGAATGTAGTCCACAGTCATGGGCTTTGTAGAGCTTTTTCATATGTAACCCCTGCCCCCTACATGAATTTCAGCCAATTGTTGCACTATTTTCTCCTCCCGTACCTGACAGAGAACATCTGTCCTTGAAGGTTTGGGTTGGTGACTTTACAAATGAAATTCTGAATTGCTGAGAAAAAGTAGGAAGTGCATGCAGCTTTTCTCAGCAATTCAGAGATTCAGGGAGAGCAGGACTTTTTGTTTCCCTCTGGTTTTTGATGCATGTGACAGGATCATTAGACCCAAAATGTGAGTGTCCCACTGATAGTGGGATAGGTGGCAACTTAGTCAGAGGTTAGATAATAATTATAAAGTTAGACACAGGCTTTTTGGCCACCATTGTAGACTCCTGGCTTGATGACCACCTTGCTCACCTGCTGGATGTAAAAGTGCTAATAAGAATGTAGTCCACAGTCATGGGCTTTGTAGAGCTTTTTCATATGTAACCCCTGCCCCCTACATGAATTTCAGCCAATTGTTGCACTATTTTCTCCACCTGTACCTGACAGAGAACATCTGTCCCTGAAGGTTTGGGTTGGAGACTTTACAAATGAAATTCTGAATTGCTGAGAAAAAGTAGGAAGTGCATGCAGCTTTTCTCAGCAATTAAGAGATTCAGGGAGAGCAGGACTTTTTGTTTCCCTCTGGTTTTTGATGCATGTGACAGGATCATTAGACCCAAAATGTGAGTGTCCCACTGATAGTGGGATAGGTGGCAACTTAGTCAGAGGTTAGATAATAATTACAAAGTTATACACAGACTTTTTGCAGTACCTAGTTAGTCCAAAGAAAGCTATCATCCGTTTTATAACAGAAGGTAAGGACAGTTTTTTTGAGGCCTTTGTATTTTTTAGTTGTTGTCTGATTACCTCTCTTCCTGTAAGGTAAAGTATAGTTGTGTAAAATCTTACTATGATGATAGATGTCCTTGTCTTCACTGTTGCAGTATTCTTAACTACATGGGATTCCCTGCCACAGAAGCCTGATGTCCAGCCAGTCTTCTAATCACATCTATGGATGAAGGCAAGGTGGTTCATACAGCCCACCTTGATCTGCCCAAGGCCTTTGATACCATTCCCCACTCAGGAATCACAGAAACATCTCACTAAGCTAGGCATCAACCCCTATATCACTAGGTGGTTTGCAAACTGGCTCATAGATAGAACCCACAGTGTGAAAGTAGCTGACTCCAAGTCAGACTGCCAACCTGTCACGAGTGGAGTCCCACAGGGTTCGGTCCTGGGTCCTCTCCTATTTACTATCTACTTCTCTGAAGTCCAGGCCAACATGAAGGTACTCTGGCTGACAAAGTTCGCAGACAAATGCAAGTTGGGAGCTGTTATTAACTCTTCAAGTGATGTTGACATCCTACAGAAAGGCCTCACTGAGACCAATGACTGGTGTCAGAACCATGGCCTTAAGCTCAATGCCAAAAAATGTGTCGTCATCCCCCTTGGAAAAAACCTGGTTCCCATGACTTACCACATCACTGGTAGTCCACTCAACACAGAAGGATTTATAAGAGATCTGGGAACACAGGTTGACAGCAACCTCTCTTTTGACCATCACATTGCCACTGTGGTCAGAAAGTCCTTCTATGTGACACATCTCATTACTAAGGGTTTTGCATCCAGGAAGAAAGAAGTTATTGTCTCCCTCTACTCTTCCCTCATTAGGCCAATCATCAAGTGTAATGCCTCATTTGGCATGTACCTCACTAGACACCTGCAAAAACTGGAGAGGCTGCAAAAGTATCTCACAAAGAGGATCCCAGGCCTTAAACACTTGTCCTATATGGACAGACTCAAAAAACTTCAACTATTCTCTGTCTCATATCGCCTGCTTAGAGGTGATCTCTGCTTGACTTACAAATCCATTCTGACCCAGCTCTGTTAGAAATGCTACCTCTAAAGAAATCTTGATCCCTCCACACCACATGCTCCAGAGACCTTAACCTCATTACCGCAATCAACAAAACAAGCTGGAGGGACAGGTTCATAACCCAGAGACTGCCCATTCTATGGAACAGAATTCCCATATATGTCAAACAGAGCACCTCACTGGCCCTCTTAAAGACAAATCTTGATGAGTGGATGGGAAATAGAAAATTCATCCTGGGGATCACTCCAGTGGCTCAACTCAACAGAGGCACTGGGAACTAAGGTCGGGTGGCACGATGCCTGGGTAGTCCTATGGACTAGGCTTGAAATGGCTCCAGGACCATTAGCTTAGTACACCAATGAACCTGTGAACCTATAAAAGGCATTCTGAATGTCACCATATGCTCCTCTGAATTTTCCATTTATCCCAAAACTAATTTCCTAAGCATGAAATATTAGTATTTCATTTACTACACACGAGGCCCCCACATATTCCATACATAAAAGCACAGGTTTACTCAGTAATCCACACACCAATATGCTATCCCACTTGGCTCTGATGTTTTGGAGTAAAGCAAACAATACCTTAGAAAATTCCTCATAATAATGTTCAGTTAGCACAGCCCCTACAAGGTGACAGGCCATCTTGTTCCACATAGAATGTCCAAGGCTACAGGTCTTTCTAGTCCCAGTCTTCATCTCTAAAAAACAAGTACTTCCAGATGGTATACCCCACAAGTTAGGCTTCACCACTTAGTCCCAAATGTGGTCTTTTACTCTTCTACTGTACTCTTCTCTTCTAAGTTTTGCTTCAGATGTAGGATTTCCATCAAATGATTCTCCATATCTGGAACTAAATTCATGAATTCACCTCTCTAGGCTACCCCTATTTTATACCTTAGTAACTGGCAGTTATTACCTTCAGATTCCATAACTGACAAGTTACAACTACAACCCACCCAGCATAAAAACATGGGTTTTAGAATCATAATGATGGGTTGAAGACCCTGGCTAGCCTATCATCATTTCTTTTGGCTAGACCAGGTCTGTGGTTTATTGTATACTGAAAGGATTTCAGGGATAGTGCCCACCAGCAAATATTGGCATTACCATTAGTTTGGTGACTTAACTGTTGCATAAGGGCATGATATGGCACCACACTGAAGTACCTACCGAACAATTACTATTTCAAGGTATATAAAAACTGCACTGTGAGACACTCTCTTTCCATAGATGGATTGCTCAGCTTCATGCTTATACAGCACACAGGGTGAACCTCACCTAGAATGTTTTGGAATAGGGCTGTCTCTAAACTTGCTTCCAGCTTTTCAGTTTAAAAAGTAAACTCTTTAGTAAAATCTAGGACATTTTCAGACTCTATAAACATTTTCAGTTCATTAAATGTTGCATCTGCCTTCAGACATCATTGAACCTTGACAGGAACCCCCTTTCTGAGATCTGTCAGAGGTAGGGTTGCTTCCTTTTCAGTGGACCAACGTGGGACACAGGTGGTGTGCGTATTATATGACATCATGGATTGTGGTCATAGGTAGATGCTGGGTTTAACCCTGGAGGTACTAACCCTCATGAAAGGTTTAAACATCTAGTGACTGTGGGTGTTAATCCGTTGTTAGCGTATGAAGCCAATAATACAGATTTTGTGGATTCTTCCACTGCTGCTGAATGTGATGACCTGAAGAGGGCGATAGACAAGCTGGAATCTGACTTCATTACGTTGAAGCATTTGCAATTACAGAGACAGCATTTTGAAGCTTGCCTTTCGAAGCAAATTGTCCCGAGGGGCTTGCGTGTATTAAAGATGCCCACTTATGGAACACAGTATCCGGACTTGTTGGCTAAATGGCAACTCTTGAATTTAGAGGTGAGTGCCAAATATATGACATTACTGATAGAGTTTTTTAAACCTGAGGAAGAAAACCTCAGGGAATCTATCCAAACACAGCAAGCAAATTTGTATACGCTGTTCAATAGATCTAATGTTGATGCTGCTATGGAGGCATTGATGGACAGTGTTTCCATTTATGAAGGAAGGACATTATTACAGAAAAAAGGCAAACTAAATAGAGATATGAGAGACTTTCAATTAGGCCATGTCTTTACTTGGCCTAGAGTGTCCATTAATAATAATGGACATAGTGAAAGTGTTCAAACACACAATGAAGCTGTGAAAGTAGCTAGAACAAACGATGCAAATGTTAATGGTAGTCGAAGCAAAACGCCTGAATCTAATGAAGTAGCCGATGAACATTGCATTTTTACAGAGACTAGACAGACTTCTTCAAATGTTAACTGCTGACTGTCGTATTGTTAAAAGTAACTGTGCAGTAGTTGGCAATGATGATATACAATCTATAACTTCTCCCAGTATTGAAAAGACTGTTTTGTTAGATGCTCGTCCTAAAGAGGCAGTTAGAACTGTAATTGGGGGTGTCAGAGACCCAAATAAGAATGGGAATTTTCACCAGTTCCCTTTACCTATATCCACAGATGAGAGAGGTCTGAAAAGAGGATGTTCAGTCAGTCGAGGGAGGCAAAAATGAAAGATTTCCTCATAGAGAATGCATGGACTTACACTCAAGAAAATTTGGAGCCATGTAGGGATGACTTGATTTGGAACATTTCTGTTAGAGTCCTAGATGCATATGAATGTTCAGTCCTTAATAAAGGACTTTGCTTTATACCAACGTGTGGAAGTCAACTAACTGATGTTATGTTAAAGTTGGAAATGGGTAATCAAGGTAATGTGCAATTGAATTTGTTTAAGAGGTCTAGTACCTATGTACCCAGCTATCACCCTTTGGTTTATGCGTTTGATAAACTAGTAGAGAATGATTTACATAAGTATTTCAATGGTAATTATGATGCTTACCTGCAAGGTTTAAAGAATAATTTAAACTATAATGAACGAGTAGCACTTAAGAGGTTGCAGGATGATTTTAGTATAACTATACGGCCAGCAGATAAGGGAGGACCAGTGGTCCTAATAGACACGGTTAAGTATAAGAGCTCAATGTTAAAAATGCTTAGTGAAGGTGGTTTTTATAACAAGATAGATCATGAAATTGTTGCTCTGAAGGTTCATAATGTTAGAACCATGCTGGATGACCTAGTTAAATCCAGTATTATAACTAAAGATTTATTTAAATATTTATACATTGAAAGTCCTATCATACCTGTAATACATGGGTTGTCTAAGGTACATAAGAATGGCACAGACCCTCCTATGAGACCTATTGTCTCTGGGAGGGGATGGTGGACAGAACCCCTTTCAGTATATGTAGAGAAGCATCTGCGACCTTTAATTGATGAAAATTCTTTTATTTTGGAGGATACTCAGCAGTTTTTGAATGAGTTATATGTATTTAGTCAGAGTGTACGTGGAGATGACAGTGAATTGTTGCTTGTAACTTTGGATGTGCAGTCACTGTTCATCGTCATCCCCAATACTGAAGGTATTGAATTTGTGAGATGTTATTTAACTAAACATAGCAAATATGATGATAGGTTGATTGATTTGCTGAGTTTACTTTTGGAAACTATTCTTGAAAGTAACGTATTTTTGTCTGGTGACACTCCCTTCCTTCAGCTTGATGGCGTAGCTATGGGCACATCTTGTGCAAATAGCTACGCCAACATGTTTTTAGCTTGGTGGGAAGAGGAAGTGTTATTTCCAATGGAATACTATAGGAAAAATGTGTCTTTTTACAAACGTTTTGTTGACGACGTCTTTTTCATTTGGACTGGTAGTATGGTTATGTTGGAAAGGTTTGTTGAAGAAATCAATCAAGTAACTAGTTATTTAAAGTTTTCTATGAATGCTTCCCTGAGGAAAATTTCTTTTTTAGATGTTTTCGTAGAAAGACTAAGTGATGGTTCCTTCAATACTGGTGTTTTTAGGAAGGAGTGCCATAGAAACACACTACTGCATAGGTGCAGCATGCACCCCAATTATGTGTTTCGAAATGTTGTCAAGGGGCAAGGGATGCACGTTTCCAGGTTGAACAATACTGAGATAGGTTTCTCTGAAGAGATGACAGATTTGAGTGATAGGTTTATGCAACGTGGTTATAAGTCATATGACCTTAATGAAGGATTATATGAGATTAATTCCATGAGGGAAAATAGAGCTAAACCATACTTTTCTGATCAGTCACGTAATGGAAAAAGCAATAAGGTTGTTGTATGTGATAAAATTAGGATCCCTATGTTTTATACTAGGGATAATAATACCATCTTTCAAATTTTTAGGAAACATTGGGATATTTTGTTGACAGATCCACAAATTGCTGAGCTTATTGGAGATAAACCGAGATTTAGGTATAAAAATAAAAGGAATATTAGGAGAATGCTATGTTATTCACATGATAGAAAAGAGATAGTAGGATGGACTGGCATTCTACCATATGGACAGTGTAATTATTGTTCATATATTAAAGATACAGGTATCTTTGTACACCCTGATACAGGAAGAGAATTTAAGTTTGGTTGTACAGCGACGTGTGGGACTAAACATGTGGTTTATTTGGCAGTCTGCGTCACATGTCAGACTTTCTATGTTGGAAAGACTGATAGACAGTTTAGATATAGGATTAGGGAACATCTTTATAACATCAGGACAGGTGTAATTACCAACGCTTTGGCAAAACATGTTATGACCACAGGGCAACAGCATTTGTTTGAGTTCATGGTTATAGAAGTGATTCAAGTAGGTTTGCAAGGAGGGAATATTAGTTATGTAACAGAAGAAAGAGAAGCTAAGTGGATTATTCGGTTACGTGCTGATGCAGGGAGAGGACTGAATGAAAGGGTTTCTTTAAAGCCCTTTCTTCGAACCAAGAGTCTTAAAGTTAGATAGATATTAATATATGTGATGTATATGTAGGTTGCCTTTGGTATATAAATTATATTTTTATGTCTTAGCTAGAATTATTTAAAATTTTATAGTTTTGACTTTTGGTCAGATTTTTATACAAGTGATTGAGAGAAGTCAGTAATGTTGCCAGTAGTATAATCTCTGACCTCAAGTTGAATGCAGTGATTTTTGAATTAGTTAGTTAAATGTTAAAGTTTTTTGCGAAATGATTATTGTTTGTATTTGGAGTGTTTAATCACTGAGATGTGTTTTTAAATTTTAACTTGTAACTTTAAAAGGATGGTCTTGGAAGTGGTTATGATGTGTCATGATATTATTGGTGGTTGAATGATTTTAAATGAAGTCTCTGTACTCAGTTCATCAAAAGGTCTGATGAAGCTATAATGTGAAAGCGCTAACCGACTGAGTGCACTAATAAAGCTGTGTTTTTTACTTAAATTTGAGTAATACAAAGTTGCTGTTACCTTGAAGTCGCAAATTAGTTTGAACTCTGCATGGTAGCTGTTGCCATACTTTTCGTTTTGGTGATATATATATATATATATATATATATATATATATATATATATATATACATATATATATATATATATATATATATATATATATATATATATATATATATATATATATATATATATATATATATATATATATATATATATATATGGATCTACCTGACAACATCGACACTTCAGAACATCGACAATGACTTCACCGACACCACATAATCGACAGTTCACAAACACGACACCTCATACACTCGACACATCATAACAACAAACAAAACAAATCCCCTGTCCAAAACCCACACACACAACACAAGCACACCAAAATCCTTACAAACCAACACTAACCCTTACATACACAACTATCTACAACCCTAACCGAAACCATAACCCTAAGGTCCGTCACTATCGCACACTCACCTAACCCGTGCCCTAACCCTAACTCACTTAACCCGCCCCTAACCCAAAAAATATCACTACAGCACCCTTACGTAACCCGCGCCCTAACCCTAACGCACTTATCCCACCCCTATCCCTACAGACCGTCAACATCACACACTTACCTTACTCGCACCCTTACCTAACCCGCGCCCTAACCCTAACTCACTTATCCCACCCCTATCCCTACAGACCGTCAACATCACACACATACCTTACTCGCACCCTAACGTCCGTCACTACCGCATACTTACACATCCTTTCCCCATCTCAGTGTTCTCAGCGTCGGTGTTTTCCTCCGTCAGTCTTCTGACTTGTCGATCTTCTGAGTCGTTGTCGGTGTTCTGAAGTGTCGATGTTGTCAGGTAGATCCATATATATATATATATATATATATATATATATATATATATATAGATAGATAGATATAGATATATATATATATATATATATATATATATATATATATATATATATATATATATATATATATATATATATATATATATATATATATATATATATATATATATATATATATATATATATATATAGCCCCTCACTGACCCTATTCAAGAGAAATCTTGACGAGTGGATGGGAGACCGTAAGTTTACCCCTGAGATCTCCTCTGTGTCCTTGCTAGACAGAGGTACAGTAAACTAACCTTAATATGGCTACCTTCTGTGACCTACTATACAGAGGCACAGTCAGCTAATCTAAAAGGGTGGCGAAAGCCAAACACACTCTGGCTAGGCTTATAAATGCCCTAGGGCAGATAGCCTAGTATCAACCTATGAACCTATGAACCTCTCTCTCTCTCTCTCTATATATATATATATATATATATATATATATATCTATATCTATATCTATATATACATACATACACACACACACACACACACACACACACACACACACACACATATACGCGCACACACGCACGCACACACACACACACTTTTACCTTTAAAAACTAGTTCTTATAAATCATCCCAAAACAGCCACTATAAAATCTCTTTGCCATGTACAATACACCCCATTTACCTATGATCACAGTATTAGGAAAAATAATAAAAAAATAAAGGAAAAGAAATAAAATACACTTCCATCTTTAAACGTTATAAAACTAAAAATGCTAGTTTTACTTACCGCTATAGAGCAGACAGGACAACCATAGTCTTTACTTGGCTGGCTTCCCACTTTCCTTACTAACTGCAATGGTTTGTATCTAGCTTCCCTACCATTGGGCTGACTGTTATCTTTCACTCTGGGCTGGCTGGCTTGCTGCCCACCTTGCTGGCCTCCTGGCTGGCTTGCTGGCCACTGTGGTAGCCTCCTGGACTGATGACCACCTTGCTGGCCTCCTGACTTCCTTGCTGGCCACCTTGCTCACCTCCTGGATGGCTAGCCATCTTACTGGCCATCTTCCTGCACTTCTGGCCAACTGACCTCCTGTTGGCTTCCTGGCAGGCTGGCTGGCCACCATACTTGTTTCCTGGTTGGCAAGCTAGCCACATTATTAGTTGGCTTGCTGACCACCATACTGGCCTCCTTGCAGGTGGCCTATTCACCTTCTTGCTAGCTGGCTATCTTGCCGACCTCCTGACTTACTGGCCACCTTACTGGCTGCCTTACTGACCACTTTGCTGTATGACCCACTGGTGTCTTTGCTGGCTGGCTAGCTGGCCTACTTACTGGTTTGCTGCCTGACTGGCAAGCTGGCTTCCTGATTTACTGGCTGTCATCCTTTCTGGCTTTTAGGCTTGCTTGCTAGCTTAAAAAACAGATCCTCCTTTTTTTTCTTTTTTTAAATACTACCCACTGCTGTAAAAGTGCTAATAAGGATGCAGTCCACAGTCATGGGCTTTGTAGAGCTTTTTCATATGTAACCCCTGCCCCCTACATGAATTTCAGCCAATTGCTGCACTATTTTCTCCACCTGTACCTGGCAGAGAACATCTGTCCCTGAAGGTTTGGGTTGATGACTTTACAAATGAAATTCTGAATTACTGAGAAGAAGTAGGAAGTGCGTGCAGCTTTTCTCAGCAATTCAGAGATTCAGGGAGAGCAGGACATTTTGTTTGGGCAGATGAAGTATCGGAATGGTGGACGCCATAAAACCCAGAACTCTCAGAAAGTCCCTTGCAGTAATGAAAGCCAGAAGAAGAATGTGAAAGAAAGAAATGAGAGTTAATGCCTTTGGAGGGTGCAGGGATGCAAGCACTGGCACCATCTGAATCTTGCAACCCAGAAAAACATGAGGAGTCAGAGAACACTTTTTGAAATTTATAGTGAACCCCAGGATCTGAAGAACGGATATGGCAAAATGAAGATTTTGCAAAAGGGTCTCTGGGGTCATCCTAGTAAGGTAATATTTGGATCCCTTGAAGTTTGCAAAGGGCAATCACAAGAGCAAGGCATTTGGTGAACACTCTTGGGGCAGTAGAAAAGCCAAAGGGCAAAGCAGAGAACTGAAAATGTCTGGAAGCAACAGAGCAACACAAAAACATCCTGAAAAGAAGATGTATCAGAATATGGAGATAAGCATCCTTGAGATCCAGAGATATGATATAGGCCTGAGGGAGCAAGAGAGGAAAAAGAATCTGAAGGGACAACATCCAAAAGGAAGATACTTTTAGAAAAGAGTTTAGATGAGAGAGGTCTAGAATAGGTCTCCAAGTGCCCTCTTTTCTGTGCACTAGAAACAGTCGGGAGTAGAACCCTTTCTTCCTTTGGGACACAGGCTCTTCTTGAATAGTATCCTGAGACAAGAGATTTCAAAGAACCTCTGGTGAAAAGAGATGTTCATGAGGAGGTTGAGGAATGCCCATAAAAGGATGATGGGATTTTTACCCTTGACAAATGATCAACAGGACCCAGGAATCCTGAGTGACCTGAAGTCAAACTGTAAGAGAAAGAAAATGGTGAAGAGAAAGAGGAATGAGGCTGGGAGGGATGGATAGTCACACAGCCCCTGGATTGTCCAGAAAGCAAGGATTCAGTGTCCCCAGAAATTGAACAGCCTTAGCAGGAGGAGCCCATTTGCCACTCTTCTTACCTATAGTAGAAGGGCAGGAATGCCTATGAACAAAGGCAGGCTTAGCATGGTAGTTTCTCTGAAATTTAGGCATAGGAGAAGCAAACACATTTTTATGCTCCTGTAAAGCCTTGCCCTTATACTGAAGGGACTTAAACATAGCAGGAGTAGCTTCCCCAAACAAAAGTTTAGAATAAAGAGGAGCATTCATCAACTTAGTTTTAATATCATCAGGTAGAAGTTGAAGCCTAAGCTAAGAATACCTCCTCATAACTGAACCAAAAACAGCAGCCCTAGAAAAGGCATCTGCCGCATTATAACTACATTTAATAAAATGATGAAGAAGTTGAGAGGAAGTCCCTAGCAAGGAAAGAGCAGAAGTTTTACCCTCAGAGTCTGGAAAATCAGAAATAAGTTGACAGGCCTGAGAAAGAAGAGCCAACACATACCTAGACATATGGATCTGATAATTAATAGCCCTAAAAGCTAAGGTAGTAGATGTGTAAACCTTTTTTGCTCTGCCTGCCCATGGTTATGCTGTCCTTGTCAGAAGACAATAACTTGGGCAAAGGAAGCAATTGAGATGGCTTATCAGAGGCTACAGACACTACCGAGGGTTCAGCAGAAGGACATTTATATAAAAAAAGAACAATCTGCAGATACCCTATAAAACCTATCAGGCTTCTTGGGAGCAGGGGGGAAGAATCAGATGCCTAAGAGGCATTGGAGAAAGCATCCAGTAAAGCAGTCAACACAGAAGGGACAGCCACAGGTTTAGAACAGTCCAACTGCAACAACTTATAGTGCCTCATGAATATCAGAGACCTGAGTACAATCCCACTTAGAAAAATCCATCATCGTAGAGTGTATGTCCCCAAAGGAAAATCAGGACTAATAGATTCCTCCTCTTCTGACCCATAGTCTGAAGGGGAAGGAATTTGAATAGAATAAGTAAGGGATTCATCAGCAGAATCCAGCTCATCCTCAGAAGAATCCTGGTCTCTAGGCCTTTTAAGACGAGTAGAGGACCAAGGAGGAGCAGCAACTGAAACCCCATGAGAAGGCTTTCAGAACATTAAGGCAGAAAATAATCCCTCAGTAATGCCTGCCACTCATTCTGTGGATCCCTAGAAACAGAAAAAAACATGTTGAATTGTTTGTTTCTTTTTTTAAGGGAATGTCCTGAGAAGGCTCAGATCCAGGACGACAGTTGAGAACCATAGCAGGAACTTCTTCCCCAACTAAAAACCGAGGAACTCCCCTAGGCCACTTAGAAAAAAATCAACTGTGGTTCCCTCTGAACGTTTGAGATGGATGCCTGCAAAGCCTCTTCAGTCATGTTGCCAGCCGGATCCTCACCAGCCTCCAACACAGTTGTGGCAGAGAAATCTGACAACATAGCCTGGTGAGCCTCTGGGTTCATAGTGACCCTGGGTAAAACACCTGTCAGAGGCTGGACAGTGAAAGATTATGATTGTACCTTTTTCACTTTCTTCTTCTCTAATGGCTGACCCTCAGGGTGGGAGATTCCTTCTATAGTATCTTTAGAGACTAGCTTAAGACACTGAATCTCAAGATACAACTAAAGGGAAGAAAGTCTATTGTGAAGGGTTTTTGGAGTAAATGTCTGACAATTAGAACAAGAGATATGGTCATGAGAAGCACCTAAGTAAAAAATACAGTTATTGTGGTGTTCTCTATGGGGAATCTGTCTCCCACACTAGCATTTACCCTTCCTGGATGACATTAACCCCAAGAAACACACACAAAAAAAAAAGAAAAAAAAAACAAAATCCCCAATAGGGCACTTAACTTACAAAAACAGCAAACAGGCCTAGGAAGTCACTGGGGAACATAAACGCATTCAACTGGCAGAAAATGGATGCAGGTAAACAGACCAATGGTGTAAAAGATATGCTCAGACTGGCTGCAAAGAAGTTCTGTTTTTGGTAGGCCTGAATGTCCCCTTTATGCCCTATATTATGCAGGGAACATATGGTGATGTTCGGCATACCTTTTAAATATAGAAGTCTTTGGAAGGCTGGCAGGACGTCGGGCTTCGCAGCAGGGAATCCCATATAGTTAAGAATATTGCTGCAGTGAATGTAAGGACATATTAGGTACTTCTCTTTCACCTTATCCAGTTCACTTTTCTTAACATTTATAGTCAAGTTTATCTGTCTGTCTTATAAATTTTAACACAGTCTACACTTTAGATAAATGAGATTTTCAGACCTCTGAATGAATAACAGCCAATAGTTTTTGAAATATATCTGGGTTTCCATGAAAATCAAATAATACTGTGTAAGGAAACAGACCATCATGCATTACAAAGTCCATTTTCTGTTCAACAGTAGGGTAAGTGGTATTTGTCAGTATCCTTTCATCAAGGGTGCTTTTGTCAAGTATGTGGCCTTCCCCAGGTTCCTAGAAACTCATCAGTGCAGAGAATGCAATAGTTATCAAACTCTGAAATGCTTCCTTAGTTTTTAGTCATTACAGAATTTAATACTTCTGTCAGGTTTAGGGATTAGCACTATAGGCTACTGTATGGACTTCTCCTCTTAACTGTTTATGTGACTCTACTGCTCCATAAGGTCAGAGTTGTACTTTCATTCCAGTGGCTATCTCTATTTTATGTTCTGTTAGTTTAGCTCCTGGGCATCTCTGAGAACACTCCATTTCATGATAAAAATTCTCTCACCTCCTACTTTTGCACTTTTGAAAAGTATTCCTCTATCTATATTTCAGGTAATGGTATCTAGGTTTCTCTTACATGAGCAATACTTGGTATGCTCTCTGCAGAATTCCTTATTTCTTTCCATAGCTTCAACACATCAGTGTGAATAATGTGATGAACTGCTATACCCCTCTTTCCTAGTTGTCTCACCTTACGATTAACAGCATTTATTCTTTCCATCAACAAAAATAATTCTTGCCATTTGGCCAAAACTTTGTTTTCCATGGATGGCACTAGCCCTAGAATCTGATCTATTTTAAATCCTCTAAGTTGTACATTCCTGTCATAAACTCATTTTTGCATTTACTGGCCTCTCTGCATTTGCTTCATTATTATCAACCGTAGCAGCTTCAAGCTGTCTGGCAAACTATCACTGTATTTTATCACACTTTTAAATGGTATCGTTTATTTTCCCCCATGTTTCTTTAGCAAATTCAACCAGTCCTCTTGGATGTTTGCTACACATAAAGTCAAATGGGGTGAATCCATTTGAAGCTTGCAGCTCCACTCTGATGGCAAACATCGAACAGGGTAACAAATGGTCCCAGTTTTTACTTTCTGCAACTACAATTTTATTCAGCATGGATTTTAGTGTTTCATTTAACCTTTCTTCTTGTCCATCAAGCTGCACCTGATAGTCTGATGTCTTCCAGTTTCACTTTAAGGCACTGACATAACAGACAAATTACACTTGACATAAAGGGACTGCCTTGCCTAGTAAGTATACCCACTCTGGAGAATAACAGTAGCAGTTCCCAGGCACTATGCTTAGTGTTCGTTTTGCATAATGGCATTACTTCAGGAAATTTGGTAATATAGCCCATTATGACTATAATGCATGGAAAGAGACCCTTGAGCTGAAACAGCTCTAATATTGCCTTAATTTGATTGGATACCTCACTAGCTAGCTCCTAGTTCCAGCACAGAGCTACCCCATCCAATATCTTTTATCCAAGACTTGGAGAGGTATGGAACTGTGAGCTACTAACTTTTCGAAAAAAGAAAGGGAATTAAACTATTTTAATTATTTCACTTCTGCTTAAATGTTTAAGTGCGCTTGTGACCTGTATGGCGATACTGCTTTTTACTTTTTTTGCTCTGTTCCACCTGATTGCATTTTTTAGTTTGTTCTGGGACCTTAGTTATACTACACTTCTATTTCTACAGGTAGAATTACTCATGAAAGCTATTCATTTGTATTTTAAACCCTGCTGGGCCAAAGTCTTATAGTTTAATTCACAGTTGTGGCAGAACTGCGCAACACTACCCTTTAATCATTTATTACTGCATTTTTTCCATAAAACAGTGTCACTGGTAAATTTCTGCAGGGGCTGGTGCCTTAAACTGTAGTAGAAGTTCAAGAGTGAGAGAATTTTCTCTGCTCCAGTTTGTGCTTCAGTGCTTTTATTTTATCATTTACCTGGTTAAAGTTGAATTCTGTGTCTGCCCATCCCCCACTAACACATTAAGCTAAAGTTTCTGAAAGAGCTCCGATGTTGCCTTTATTTGATTGCTAGGCTCTGCAGCTAGTTTGCTTATTCCTTGAAAATTCACCAACCCTCCCACCCTTCTGCTACTCTTGTTTTTGCCTGTTTTATAAGGCAGGGCCTCTGCTCTCCACCAGTTATGATTATTTGATTTCTAAAGTCCCTCCCTCCCCTCTTTCATTGCTATTGACTGTTGTATAAGCTATTTATGTAATCTTACCACCCATTGTTTTCCATAAACCCTGATACTGAGTGCCCATCCAACAAACCAGTATGGTTCTGGAGTACTACATACTGTCTCCTGCTCATTTTCCTAGAGTTCAGCGAAGTTTGTAGTCCTAGACTGCATTCCAGAAGTGCTATACTTGTATCCAGTGTCATCCAGAAACAGTTAAGTACCTCTGATTGCTAAATCGCACTGACGTTATTTTGAGTGATTGCTTTTATTTTCTGTTTTTGTTTGTACATTTCATTGAATTTTTTGTAAATAAA
Source organism: Protopterus annectens (assembly GCF_019279795.1). Taxonomy (NCBI): domain Eukaryota; kingdom Metazoa; phylum Chordata; order Ceratodontiformes; family Protopteridae; genus Protopterus; species Protopterus annectens. Next base: position 1,397,121,124 of record NC_056732.1, on the reverse strand, counting down.
AAAAAAGAAAGAAAGAAATGTTGTTCCTCTTACTGTTACTGTCTTGAAAATATCTTCAGCAATGTATTTCTAGTTAGTTATTTAAGTGGTATGTGTTAGCAGTGCACTTGTAGGTCTCTTCTACTGTGTTTTATATCAAGAGGACTGGGTTTATTCATCTTGTGGCAGAAGGTATTTGTTGGTCTATCTGAGTTGGGAAATACACAAAATGACTCACAGTGTAGTCATTTTATTGGCCACAGGGCTCATTATTTAGTTTTCTGTCTTATCTGTGCTTCTATAAATGTTGCATGTTTGCATGCGTTAGCAGTACCCTGTACAGTAACAAAGACCTAGACAACAACGTTTCTCTGTAGACTGTTCCATAAAACTTTAACCTGTAAAGTAACAATATAGTGTGAATACTTTGTGTGCCAGCAAGCTTAGAGCAGCTAGTCGGGCCTCAACTGGCAATACCTACAGATTTAGTAGAATTAAGTACTGTGTAAACATTAAAGTTAGTATAATTTAGTACTGTTTAGCTTAATCTGCCTCAATAAACCAGCCTTATAAATCTGCAGAAACAAAGCACCTGTAAAAGCCTTCTAACCCCAGTACACCACCCACTTGTAGCTCACAATTCAAATGACTGGTCATTATGGATATGCAATTTCCTAAATTCTCTGTAGCCAGTTTGGTGGATATGGGTATCTTGAGATAATGTAGCAATTGTATCATGTTTACTGACAAACACTTAATCCTTAAAGAATCAGACACAGTATGTGAGAGATGTAATTACGCAATGACACTAGAGGCTAAAGTCTTGCATATAAGTCCATATCAGGTTGCTGAAACTACACACATAACACCCACCATACAGCACACAACACACACACAGACTAACATATGCTGAGGCACTTAAAAGCAATCTTCCTAAACAACAAAGATCTCCCAAACCACCTGCTGTCAAAGCTATGCCTCAGGAAACCCAAAGGTACTCAGAAAAAAACACCACCTAACACCAAGCATACTGTCACTCTCAGTGGAGCCCAAAACACTAAGCTCCTAAGGCAAGCAGACACGCTTCCCAGGACTCTCATCACAGGGGATTCCATTGTAAGATATACTGATGCCCCTCTAACCAGGCTGAACAAGGAGAAGATAACTGTTAGGTGTTATCTGGAGCCAGGATCTGCCAAATCATACACACAGTCAAGTGATTACACCACAGGTACCCGTATGATTCCATTATAGTCCATGTAAGTGTAAATGACCAGAGAAATACCACCCTGGACTACTTAAAGAGAAGCATTATGGGGCTTTCAGACAACGTGTCTCAGGCTGGTATGAGCCTGTCACTGAGCAGCATATTACCATCACCGAGGATGGTGCTGCAATATGAACAAAAAAATGATTGATTTCAACAACTGGCTGCCTTTCTGGTGTCATTCTAAGAGGATCTGCTATTTCTCCGTTTGGGGGGACATGGCCAGCAGACCACATTGCTTTGCTAAGCACAGTCTGCACCTTTCCCATCCAGGCTTTTGAATACTGGCTAAGACTTTGTCTGCCCCATAATGCAAATACTAAATTGACAAACCTACTGACAAAGCAAAATCAACTCAGCAGAACCTCAAAGTGTTACTGTTCAATGCCAGGTGCCTATATAAAAAAGTATACTTCCTCCATGTCCTCCTCACACTCAAGAATATAGATGTCTGTGCAGTTACTGAACAATGGTTTAAAGTGGCAGAGAGTACCCTGGCAGTGCAAGGTTTCAGAGCCTTCTACACCTTTAGACCAGTAACTGCACAGACAAGGGCTAAAGGTGGAGGTGTCTCAATATACATCAATAACAAACATACCTCTAGGGTGGTTAAACACGATGATGTACTGGAGTTCCTCCATGTGCAGATCATCACAGACAAAATCCCATACCATGTCCTAAGAAACTCACAGTGCATACTTGGAGCTACTGGAGACACTTACCATCCAAGCTAACCTACTCAGTGGAGACTTTAATTGCCCCTCTATAGATTGGGAATGCTACACAGCTTCAAATCTACAGGCACATAGATTTCTGGACTTCATAAATACCCTTGACCAAATAGTGAATACATCCACTAGAGGCTCCAAAATACTGGACCTTATGCTCACAAATATGGGGGAATGCTGCACCCCCTCGTGTCTCATCCTCCCTGATAAGGTCCAAACATAAAGTTGTTGCCTTCAAAGTTAAAATAAACTCCGTAATCCCATGATAACCACTAACAGTTAGGAACCATTCCAAGGCAAACTACTTGCTATTAAGTGATGGTTTGTTAAAATTCAGTAGTCCTCCAAACACCGAGAATATATCAGCCTATGTTGAAATGCCCTCAGAAACTCTGTACAACCATGTCAATGGCTGCATAGAGGCTGCTTTACCTACCAGAAGAAATCCAGAACTAGCTGCAGAAACAAACTGCTCTAGTGGCATCCCAAATTAAACAGGATATACAACAAAAGGAAAAAAAAATATTGCAAAAATCCAGATGGGTAATTCCTATATAGACAAAAACTCTCTCATCAAAGTAAATAGGCAAATAAGATGTCTAATTAAGGCAAGCAAAGCCAATTTTGAAGTTAAGATATTCTCTCAGGTAAAACTATCCAAAAGACCATCTACAGCTATGTCAGAAACCTCAACGGCAGCACACAGCAATATACTGAACTGGTGATTAATGGTGCTACATTCACCAAGCTTGTTGATATAGTGAACCAGTTAGCGGACAAATTCAGTTCCAACTTTACCCCACTCACCCCAACCATTCCCCCAATAATACCCTCAAACATAACACCTCCAGCTATAACTAGGGAGTATGTACTGGTTGCACTCGAAAAGACAAGAACACAGCCTCTATGGGCTCCAATAACATCCCAGGATGCCTCCTGAATAGTCTAAAATATGACTTATCAGGACCCGTGGAGTCATTATTTAGCTGTAGTCTTAAAACAGGCTTTATGCCACGTGAATGAAGGACTGTGACTCCCTTCATAAAGGAGGACCTTTAACAGATCCTGAAAACTACAGACTGATTAGTCAGACTAGTTTTATTTTCAAAGCCATGGAAAAAAATTATCATAGAAATAATCAACAAGGACATGGGAGACTTCCAGACACTGGATCCATCCCAGTTTATCTTTGTCAAAGGAAGGTCATGCTTACTGTATTGGTGGACTTCTCTGAAAAGGTTACTAAGACAATGGATGAAGGGAAAACTGTGCATACTTCCTACATAGCTCTGGCTAAGGCATTTGATACAATACCACATGTGGGCATTGTCAACAAACTCACAGAACTAGGTATAAATCCCTTTATAATACACTGGATAGATAGCTGGCTCACTGATAGGACCCAGGAGGTTGAATCGGTGAGGCCACCTCCACAAAGAGGCCAGTCACCAGTAGAGTCCTCCAGGACTCTGTGCTAGACCCAGTCCTCTTTGGTATCTACTTGGATGCCAAAGTCAATGTCAAAGGCATCTGGCTAACCAAGTTTGTAGATTATTTCAAACTTGGAGCAGTCATGGAATCACCCCAAGATGAGAACACCCTTTAGGAAGGTCTAATACAGACAAACACTTGGTGTCAAAGCCATGGCTTAAAACACAATTCTAAGAAATGCATTATATCACTTTTTGAGAAGTCTGCCACCCCAGGTAACTACATCATCAAAAAAATCCATAAAAATTGATTCACTATTCAGGGATCTGGATACTCATGTAGATAGTAACCTAGCCCTCGACCAACATTTTCCCAAGGCAGTAAGAAAATCCTTCTATATTGCTCAGCTTGTAAGTGACAGCATGACATCTAGGTGCAGAGAGGTCATCAGACCACTGTAATCAGCTCTCATCAGGCCCCTCACAGAGTATAATGCCCTTTTCATATGTATCTGTCCAGAAGTGTGCAGCAACTGGAACGCTCTCAAAGGTTCCTTACAAAAAGAGTACAGGGAGTAAACACAATGTCCTCTATTAATTGCCTCAAAGCCCTGTCTCTTTATTAAGTATCATACAGACTTCCAAGAGGTGATCTTTGCCTGGCATACAAAGCATCCAATGACCCTGTTTTGTTTAATCTTTTGCACATCTGCAAAATGAACATCATCTGAACTATTAGATTAAAAGACCTAAACTTTGCTTATAAGATAAAAAGTACATGTTAGAGAGACAGATATGTTTCTCAGAGAATTCCCATTCTGTGGAACAGGCTCCCCATCCATGTGAAGCAAACTTCCTCTCTATCACTATTTAAGAGCAACTTGGACCAATGGACAGGTGATAGGAAATTCACCCTTGGTCTGGCTACTATGTCTCTGATGGACAGAGTCAGTCAGTAAATCCCTCCCTATAAATCAAATATAAATCAAATTTGTGGGTCACATTTGGGTTACATGGCTAGTCTTTTAAGGATCCTAGTGGTCATAAGCCTAATATACACCTATGAACTTATGAACTTATGAATTATTGCTGGAGGTTACCAAGCTCCTACTATGTCCACAGCAGTATGATCAAATGGTACTTGTATAATAGTCTTTGGGATCATGAAACTTTTATTTCCAAGATGATGTGCAGTTTTCTGATATTCTGAACAAGAAACACAGGCATTCGCTAACTCTTTCATTATGCCTGAGCAATAAAATTTGGCTACTATCCTTGCCTTAGCTTTGTCCCTCCCTGTTGATTGCCTATCATGCCACTGTGAGCTAACTTCTTTACTAGTATATTATAAGGCTTTGGAAGTAGTTAGTGACTCAGTAATTGCATCCCTTTCTTTTCTTACTTTATATGAGAGGTTACCTTTTTAACTCAAAATTGGGGTAGGAAGCAAAAGGAACATTTTGTTTGATATCTTCCACTACAACTTCAGTTATTTTGTCTCTTGCTGTATGTAGAGGATCATCTTCTCACTGTGGATTTCTAAGGTTTATATGATATACTTGTAAGTCCAGTAGTTCAGGATTGCATCCTTTATTAACCTACCTCAAGGTGGAAAGTATAGCTTCTTCCAATAAAAATACTGGTGTTGAAGCTTCTTCCATGCTTTCCCATGCAAAAGCTATTTCTAAAAATAATCTGATTTACTTTCTTGGCTATCAATACAGTCATCTAGGGTGCTCTCTTTTCTTTTACGGTGTTCTCCTCAACCTTGGGTAGTACAGATACCACCTCATCACTTCCTTATTCCTCCTTATATCGCCCTATCACTGCAAAGGGCATCTCAGAATAACATTTATTGTCAGTTTTACTCGTTTCTTGGCTCACAGATTCTTGATGCTTATAATGCAATTTCGCTTCCATTTCTCTAATTTACACTAGCAGAAATATTTCTTATTTTTGTTTTTATTTACTAGGCTCGTCCAGCTGGGTCTAGTCAAAAATCCTTTTCATTGGTGGCCCAGGGAGAAAAGACCCAACATATTACAAGTATTTTTAAACAGACAATCAGTAATATACAGGAACAGACATTAAGTAATATGCATTAACTATCATACATACATTTGCCATTTAGAATACATTCATATAAAATAAAGGAAATACTTACAATATGCAAAACAGTTATGCAATTAGTTGCTGCTGAACATTGAGCAATTGAAGAGTTGTATTAGTGGGCTTGTCAAATAGATAATAGATCTTGTAATTAGTGATTAGAAATTCAAAAAATGGAAGGGAGGGAAAAAGCATAGTAGGGCAGAAAATGTTATGTTGTAGTTAATAGGTGGGATATTTAGAGAGTAGAAATTCAAAGAAATTGAAATGAAAGAAAGAACTTGGTAGAGCAGAAAGCATTAATATTGTAGTTAAGAGTTAGGGTATTAAGCAGATTCAGAGATAATTATATATGGCTACCATAAGGGTTATATAAATGCAAAACTATGTAATCAAAACCTGGACAAAGAAAATGGCAGAAAAGTTACAAAAGGGAACAGAACTTGATTGTATTTAGACATTGAAATGGATCATTTCTGTTATCATAAGTATGCCTCAAGGATAGAACACAAAAAAACTGCAAGAGACATCAGTATAGGAACTGAAGACAAAATGACTAGAAATTCTGAAGTACAACTCAGTACAAGACTGAAGTCAGCATAAAGACCAAGAATGAGTGTTAGCATGAAAACTAAAACAGACAACAAAAAAGAAAGGCACTGGAGTGAGGCCTGTCAGAACAAAGTGAATAAAGAAAGTGATGTAAGCAAGACACTGTGCTGTACAAATGTTTGCTTAGGGACCTGAATCATGGCTGAAAATGGTCCTTGGATCAATTCACTTATCTGGTAAGCAAAGACTAGATAAAATAAAAATAAAAACAAGAATAAAATAAAAGCATATGCAATCTTGACTGTTAGCAAATTCAAATGCAAAATTGCAATCACTGTTAAGTCATTGCATATAAACTGTTATGGCATTTTTATGGCCATATTCTACAGCTCTTTGATTTGTCTTGAGTAATCAGGAATAATTTCACAATTAATTTCACTAATTTCTGTGACATTATAACTAATTTTTATTTCACCAAATGTAGTTCACACAGACACAAAATGAAAATCACTATCTCTAGTTTTATGAAGTATTCTGCACAAAATACAGACTGTAACTTTCTGTTCTCCTCAGGATTCTAGTTAAATGCCTGTTTCAGGCTATATTTTTCTCCTTATCTTCTTTTCCTATACCTGAGCTCCAAACTTTTTTTCAGTATTCATGAATAAGTCCTTAGTTTGAAAATTGCTGTATTTCTGCTACTGAAATCTTAGCTTTGTGCTGTAATGAATCGGGGATCCCTGTAAATGGACTCCTTACATGCTCTCATTGTGAGATTTGTCTTGTTTGCAGCTCCTCTGTGCTCACTTAAAGATGTTTATGGTCAGTGCATTTCTACCACTATGGGATTTCATTCACTCTAACTTTTTGACAGCGTACTACTAATATTTACTTTAGTATGTTTCTGCTTTGAATGTGAGTACTCTTATGACTTCTTTATATTTTCTAGCTATATTTGGAGATTGGCTAAAAGAGTAATCCTGATTTATATTTGGCTAACGCTGAATGAGTGACCTTTTCATAGCTGTGTGTGAGAGGACATGTAATGTTGATGAAATCTTTACCAAATCACTTAATCACTTCCCATTTTACCTATCTGTGAGCAATGATTCTGACTGTGTCATTATAATGCATACTGATTTTATGCATTCACGACTGCAGAAAAGTTTCCTGGCAAAGCTGAGTGATAAAGCAGTTCTCAACATTATGGCATCATCTGCAACCATGAAGCATCAGTGAAAATCGACAGACACATAGTCACTGTTATGGGAAACACTTAATAGGTAAGTGCTGAGAAAACAGGCCTTTCAATTGTCAGCAGTGGTGAACAAGTATAACATCCTCTCATGGGAGGACGCTTACAGCTCTGCTCCCCTAGGTGTAAAGCAACTCACACAATATTCTTTGGAGACTGTGCATATAAAAATGACTTGCATTTCCAGTGGTTAGTCAGACATGTATTAAGGCTAGTTAGCTGTTAACCTCTAGATTAGGTTTCCCATTCCAAAACTGACCAGAAGCATGGTGTAGCATGAACGTAATAAGTATCCCCAGTAATTCAAAGTAACAGTGGGATCTTAAAAGTGAAAATCCTGGCTAGATGAAAAGTCAGAAAAAATGGAGGACCTTAAACATGGATTAATATACTACATTTTAATGATGTCTATCTTGTTTTTCTCTAGAGTGACTGACTAAATGCAACATGTGAGTGTATAGTAGTTTCTCAGCTTACAAGGTACAAAAGCACAGTCATCATAGCTGTCTGTGGTCACAAGATAAATTTAAATGACATAGAGAGTGTTCTGATAAGAACCAGATGACATCCTGTTGACTACAGTTTCAGAAATCCTGTAGATTATAGTTTCAGAAAATATGCAATATTTACTTCTGCTAAACAGTCAAGATGTACATTTGTCAAACGTTTTAAAAGAACATAATTTCTGTTTTGTTTTTAAAAGCATAAATTTAGATTAATGGCATAATTTTGCAAAGCAGGATTTATGGATGACTGTAGCTACTGCAGCCTTCGCTGTCATCCTAGTCACCCCTTCTAAATTAATTCCGGACCAAGTTCTGTCAGCCCTGTCCAAAACTAAGAACAGTAGATTCATGAGTCCTGATAACATCAGTAGCTAATTTTTAGTATATAAAAACATAGTTTAGCTCATTCCCTGCTAAACTTCTTCAACCTAAGTCTCAGCTCCATTTGTGCCCTGAAGGCTTGGAGAGTTGCCTTAGTGGTGCTCTGCATAAAGGGTAGCCCTAATTTTGAGCCTGGTAAACAAACTCGCCACCATTATCTGCAAGGTCATGGAATGCATTCTTATAGACCTCAAAACAATGAAAACCTTCAGACCTTTAATCAGGACCAATTTGTTGACATTAATGGTGCATTATGTCGACTTTATCTGGTAAATTTCATCAAAAGAGTTATCAAAGCCATGGATGAGGGTTAGACAGTCCATACTGTGTATCTAGACTTGGCCAAGGCCTTTGAAACCATTCCTCTAGCAAGAATTGCTTATAAACTCATCCAATTATACGTCAACCCCTATTTTATTCATGAGATTGCTGACTAGCTCACTGACAGACACCACATAGCAATGGTTGAGGGAATCTATTTAAAACAAAAAAGACACAACTGATGTCCCATGATATTCTGTTTTAGCATTAAGAATCTAAGTTCATATGCTTATAATAAACTAACTTTTGACTACCAAGTTTCAGTTATTGTTGTGAAGTTATTCCGCTTAGCACATTTAATCTCTAGGAGCATTTCTGCCAGGACCAAGGAAGTCACAGCATCACTATATACTTCCCTCATAAAACCTGTCATTGAATACAGTACCCCATTCAGTATGTACTTCACTAAATACCTAGTCAAAACTGAAATGTTACAGAGATTCCTAGCTAAGAAAATTAATGTACAAAATGCTGTATGTTACCAGGAGAGATTAAAAACCCGTTCTTGAATCTAGAATAGAAGCTGCTGTTAAAAAACAGATGTTTAGTAGGGCATATATAATATTGCATGATAACTATAGGGATCAATCAGAGGAGGTTCAAAAAGATTGTGAAGAGAGATTAGATAAGCAAGTCAAAAGCAAACAATGGGAGGACATATGCATGGCTTCCAAATATGCAAAAATGTCTAGAAGGTTTAGGATTTTTGCTTGAATGTGTTTTTACAGGTATTTTTATACCCCAAGCAGACTCTAAAGAATTTTTCCTCAGATAGATGGCAAATGCTGGAAGTGTGATGGTAAAGAAAGAGGTAACTGAGAACATATGTTTTGGGATTGTAATGAGTTTACAGACTTTAAAAATTTCCCTACAGATGGTTCTGTTAGAAATATTGGATGAGCAAATGAGTGTAACTAAGGAAATTATTTTTTGAGTTGGGATACAAGATCTGAATTGCCTAGACATAGTAAGGCCTTGATTCTGGTTGCTGCCAAAAAGCAGTTACTAGAAAATATAAATCAAAGTGTAAACCAACTGTACTTGAAACAGTGAATGTTGTAAAAAATAAGAGAAGTGAAAGAGGGATTTTTAGAAAAGGTTTAGGAGCAAACTACATAGAAAAAATGGAAATTCTGGGAACAATGCATGCAGAATAATGTTTTGGAGGATGAGGTTTAAGGGAAGGCAGGAAATGAGGTGTGTATGTGATGTTGGATTGCTGTTATTTGTATAAAAGCATGTATGGGATGTATAACGTTTGTAACTGTGAACATGTTAGCATGGTTTGTTTTCTTTTATATAGCTGTATGTTTGCCTATGTCTTAAGTAATAATTCAGTAATGGTGTTAAACAAATAATCTCTTTCACCTACAGGCTCTTGTGTTTGGATCTCTACCTGGATTTTCAGGCTGTGAAAGACCCTGCCTTTCTTGATCTTATTTACCTCTATAGAGCCAGAGATACTTTGAATACCTGCACCAACAATTTGACTTCTGTCATCACATTAACCTCACCTGCTGGCATGATGGATATTTCAACTAGTACATTCCCAGTTTTTAGAACAGTCTCCTTTTGAACAGCAAGCATCCTGATACCCCTACATACTGATACCCCTGCATACTGATACCCCTGCTACTCTTAAAGCTAGTCTTGATTAGTGGATGGGTCATTACAATCTTATGCCTGGGTTATGACACATGATAATAGTTTTTTTTGATTGGGGTAGCTAATATCTCACAGTTTTACTGAGACACTTGGCTAAGCTTTTTAAAGGTCACTTAGGTTGTAGGCTTAGAGCAGCTAACAATCTATTATGGTTTTAAGTCATTCAGTGTCTTTAGTTCCTTAACATGAGTCTGTTGAATTTGTATGCCCTGCCTTGACCATACACCACCAGATTGATCTTCTTCCCTCCTGATGTTAAGGAATTCTGCCCTGTGCCATATTTCATTATTCTCAATTTCTAGGAAATCAAGTATCCTATTCTGCACTTTCACATTACTTTATTTGTATAGTTGCACAAATAAAGCATTATTCAATATAAAGCCTGTAGCAAAAGAAGGTCAAACTACGGAGACATATTATTTATGTTTCTAACTGCTTCACTCAAGCAGTCAATGTTCCTTTGTTTCAGAACAAAGCAGCACTATTTGACTTATCTAGCTTGCAGTATAAACATATTTCTGGACTGAAGTACAGTAATCCATTTTGTTATCTGTCATGTCTGAAATAATTATACTATATAAAAATCCATGCTGACACTTATATTTTTGATATTTCAAAATAGGTCTAACAGTTCCCTCGTTTTTTTTTTTCTTATCTTTTACTAATAAATCAAACTTTTGTCCACTTAAGAAAGTAACAAAGTGGGTATAAGATATCTGGGTCTAGGCTATGTCATATAACCATATGATTATTTTATCTTCAGATTTACACTGAGAAATAACTCAGTAGGGTACAGATGAGGTATAGGGAAAATGAACACTAGATTAGAAACACACATAGTGGCTTGAGTATTTTGATGGTAGCACTCGCTTCATGCATTTACATACAGAATTATTACCAATATTTAGTACCTATATTTACTATTTTATTAATGTAATCTTATTCCTCAACCTGGAAACAGATTGGCTATGAATGTCAGCATGAGCCATCTCCATTTACAACTTGAAAATGTAGCCAAACAATCTCAAAATTTCATTTCACTCCCCAAAATTATTGTGTAGTATTTTCCTCACACATTTCTCCCCTTTCTTTCTGAGAATTAATAGATTTTATTTACCTGTGGTAACTCCAGAAGTACATGTCTATTTGGCTTCTTGTCCCAAAGGTCAGAACTTAACCTCCATGAATCCTGGTGCATATAATAGCCATTTTACATCCACCCTACATTTATTCATGTCTACACATCAATCTGTAATGTACATTTTTCTCTTTTTTCCATCTCATGTGTTAAAATACCTGAAATTTACTTGTGGATATTAAAAAAATTGTAAAGTGTATTTACTTCACCCTGGTTTCCAGTGATTTCTTGTTTCTTACTGAATGCAGCTGGTGTGTCACTGGGTTTACCTATGTGCTGGTTCACTTTTTTGCATTAAAACCATGTTTTATTTTCTCCTGTTTTTAAACAAAATCCACAACATGCCATTAGCATTTTTTATTTTCCATATATCCTGATATTTTACCCATTAAAGTCTGGTCCACAAAATCCTGAAATTCATTAAATAATCTTTATTGCTTGTGTTGTCAGGTAGTAGTAACACATCTTAACCAACATTTTACAATGAACATATCACCTTACCCTTCAAACTGATGTTTGAATACTGTCAGCTATGAAGCTGTTTGATCACATGCTTATGCTGTGCACATCCTGTGCATGTCTATATCATGAAAATCATATGCACTTGCTGTGCATATTGTGGAAATAGTCTTGTAAATGTAATCATAAGACAATTGTATTTTTACTGGAATTTTAGCAAAATCTTGCTGTGCCTAGTAACAACAATTTGTTGACTAGGTATGTTCCTTGGACATTCAGCTCCTTCTAAGAATGATCTGAAAGGAATGTCTAGTTAAATGACTTGCTCAAGGTCACACAGTAAGTAAATGAGAATTGAGGGACTCACGCCCTGTACTAGAGGAACCGCACTTCACAGCCTTAACCCTCGGTGCCAACTGTCAAACTTAATGCTGACATCTTTTTCTTCAAGAACATAAGGCAATCAAATCTATTTTAATAAACTAATCATGATGTCTGCATAATGATGCTTTTCTCCTGGGCCTCTGCAGAAAAAGGTCACTGCTCAGTTAGACTTTCCCAGTAAACAATTGACAATCAGTCATTCAATGCACACATATGCATATACATACATAAATAAGTAGATCCCTTTATCAGTATCAATATAAAATAAAACTACAATCACCTCCTAACTACCCCCTGATGCACAGACAAATGAAAATCCTTTATGCTGTCAAATGCATCACATCTAACACTGCACGTAGTCCTGCTACCTTTTGTTTCATGATTTTTTACACATTTTTTCATTATCTCCCTAACCTTTTGCAACTAGGTTATCCCTTTATCTTTTTGTCTCTAATAAATTAATTATTTGTCAACTAATTAGTAAGTCCTAGTTTATTTATAGTTTCCTCAAAAGAATTTGAGAATTACCAATAATATATCACTAAATTTATGCAGAAAAAATCTGAAAATGAAAATTATCTTTAGAATGTTATTATATCTAGTTCTCTGTAATTTCAGAAAAATAATTTTTGTGAAAATTTATCACATGCAAATACATAAGATGATCTGGAAATTAGTTACAATACAATTGGTTTGAAGCAATTACCAATCCTTGCTAGTTACCACTTGGTAGTTACCGCTCTCTACATAAGTAAAAGTTTCCACATGTCTACCTACAGTTTTATTGCTTTTGCAAAACTCACGTCATTTTTTTACAAACCATGGAATGCGCATAAAAAATTATTTGTGATTTTCTGACACAAAACAAATACTTTTACTGAAACTTTATACTAACAAGCACCTATTTTTATGTGTCATATTAACAGTCACTGGCTAGTCAGGAATTGAACCTAGAATCTTTTGATTTACATAACTTGAATATTTCACTTGTGTTTTTTTATTGCAAACACAAACAACTTTGTAGCTTCAAGCTTTTTAGCCATAAAACAACTCATACTTGTTCTGCTTGCTTAGAAACAACAGCATTATGTTCTATTACAACTCCTTGTTTTCCTCAGTTGTTACTGATTTATTTAACTGTGCCTAGAATTTAGAACAGTGAAGGCTTTTTGATATTTTGTCTGTATCATGTGTTAAACTCTGGTTGCTTTTCACTCCATTCTGAAGTCAGTGAATTATTTCTTATAGTCACTACAAAGCTGTTTTCAAAAGTCACGTCTACTTTGTCTTTGGGTCTCCATCCTGTGAAAACATATCAGGAAATGACTGATTTTAATACCATACATTTGTATGAACAAACTTGCCTCTCTTGTAATGCTATTTCATTAAATTTACTGCTGATTTAAATGTACCTGGGATGTTTACCCAGTGACAATAAGAAAGCATGTGAATTTAATCAAAACAGTTTTTTGCCAAAGAGTTTATATTTGCACATTTACTTCCCTCTTGGTAATAATGTTATTTTGAACAATTTGGTCTGAGGCCAAATAAGTGGCATGATTTAATACTCTGGTATTTCAAAGCTCAAAGCTCTGTGCAAACAGATTTAGAATGTGTTGTACTAAAATATCAGTGTTAAACTTGTAACACAGTTGTTGATTATTTTCCTATCAACGAATGCAGTTTGTAAAAATTAAATTTATGAAGAAATCTGACTATACTCTGTTTGTCCTTTTAGTCATGTACTTTCTGTACATCTAGGGGCCTATTTAGACATACACATTACTTTTTTTTTCACTACATCTTCCAGAACACTCAAAACATTTGAGTTATTGTTTAATATTTCTGAATTCTACATTTTACACACTGCAGATGTTTATTTACAAATCATATTTGAAATATGCCTGAATTTATGTTACTATTAATTTAACATTCTGTGGTTCATTGAAAAAGCATTAACATGTAGAAGTAATTCTCATTTTTTTACGAAATATTTGGCATTAAAAATGCATATGACATAAAAACTCAAAAATGCCTCCATAAACCTTAGGTTGTGACTCCCAATGTATGGAGGCAGGGTAACAGTCTGTGCAGGTCCATACATATGCATCTGTGTGTGTGTGTGTGTGTGTGTGTGTGTGTGTGTGTGTGTGTGTGTGTGTGTGTGTGTGTGTGTGTGTGTGTGTGTGTGTGTATCTACCTGTGTATGTATATATATATATATATATATATATATATATATATATATATATATATATATATATAAAGCACACACACAAACACTCACACACACACACATGCACACACATGCACACACACACACACACACACACACACACACATATATATATATATATATATATATATATATATATATATATATATATATACATATATATATATATATACTTGTTACTTATATGTATAACAGATCTGACAAAGCTCTGACAAGAGTGAAATTGCTCATCTTTTGTTTTTACTTAATAAACTATGGGTTAAACATGCAATACCAGCTTGAATCCTGTTCTCTTTTAAAAAAGAATACAAGGGGATCTTCAACACAGATCTTACATTAGTATTATGACAACAGTCTATTTTAGCACATCATATGCTGCTATCATTCCTGTACAACTAGTTTCCCCCTTTTTAATATATATATATTGGTGAGATCAGATCATAAACTAATCTCACTGGATATCCACATCCCGCCCCCACCCCAAACAAAAAAGACCACAGTGAAGAACTTCTCTAAAGCAAACTTCACACTACTCAAGACTGGTGTGGTATCCTTCAAGGCCCCCGAGCCAGTGGAAACCACAACCCAAGCTGCGGAAGCCCTTACAAATGCCTTCTACGAACACCTCCAGGACTGCATGGATCAGGCAATCCCTAATAAAACCAAGACTCTTTCCACCAAGGGCAAACGTCCAGTCTTGTGGACCCCAGCCATAAACAAACTTTACAATAAGAGGAGAAAGCTGTTACATGATAGAGCAAAATCCATAAAAGAGAAGACACCTTTGATCATTATTAGTAAAAAAAACGAGCACTCATAAAATCATCCAAGGCCAACTTTGAGAGAAAAATTGCCATAGATTCAAAAGACAATCATAAGGCCTTCTTCAGCTATGTTAGAAACCTGGGTGGAAACTCCCAGATATGCTCAGAATTAGTCCAAAATGATACAAAAATCACTGAACCCACAGACATTGCCAACATACTGGCAGACAGGTTCAGTGCAAACTTCACCCCAAAAGGAGAGATAACTATCCCAGCGGAGTGCAGCCTCCCAGACATCTCCAATGCACAGGTGAAAGCTGCTCTCTCTAAAGCTAAAAACACAGCATCAATGGGACCGGATGGTGTCCCCGGCTGTGTGCTACACGAGCTCAATGAGGAACTAAACCCACACATAAGGCAGCTGTTTAATCTTAGCCTTACCACAGGATACATGCCCAAGGAGTCGCGTACGGCAACTGTGGTCCCACTCCACAAAGGTGGTGCCTCTACGGACCCTGGTAATTACCGCCCCATAAGCTTAACAAGCCTGGTCTGCAAAGCTATGGAGAGGATCATAATGGAACTCATAAACAAAGACATAGGGGACTTGCAGACATTGGACCCGACCCAGTTTGGTTTTGTCAAGGGCAGATCATGCCTTTTGAACTTGGTCGACTTCTTCGAAACAGTCACCAAGGCCATTGATGAGGAAAAGGCAGTCCATACAGCCTACCTTGACCTTGCAAAAGCTTTCGACACAATACCCCACTCGGGTATTATAGAGAAACTTACCAGCTTAAATGTAAACCCATATGTCACAAGATGGGTTGCAAACTGGCTAAAGGACAGAACCCACAGGGTTAGAGTAGCTGGCGCCATGTCAGACTCAAAGCCGGTCACAAGTGGTGTCCCACAGGGCTCAGTCCTTGGCCCCCTGTTGTTCGGCATCTACTTCTCAGAAGTACAGGCTAACATAGGAGGACTATGGCTGACAAAGTTTGCAGATGACTGCAAACTGGGAGCCATAGTGGAAAGTACATCGGACACAGATATCCTTCAGAGGGGTCTCACGGAAACTGATAGCTGGTGCCAGAGCCATGGCCTGAAGTTAAATGCCAAAAAATGTGTAGTCATACCTTTCGGGAAAAACAAGGTAACCCCAAGCTACCATATTGGTGGCAATCCACTAAGCACAGAAGAGGTTATCAGGCACCTGGGGACCCAGGTTGACAGTGGCCTTTCTTTTGACACTCACATTGCTAAAGTGGTTAGAAAAACCTTCTACATTGCCCACCTGATCATGAAGGGATTCACATCCAGATCAAGTGAGGTTATTGTTCCCCTGTACTCTTCACTTATCAGACTAATGATCGAGTACAATGCCCCATTCGGGATGTATCTCACCCGACACCTGCAGCAATTGGAGAAACCCCAAATGTTCCTCACCAAAAGGATAAAAGGACTCCAAAATCTGTCATATGCTGCCAGACTGAAGAAACTCCAGCTCTATTCAGTCGCATACCGTCTGCTCAGAGTTGACCTGTGCCTGACATACAAGGCCATGTCCAACCCAGAATTAATGGGCATGCTCCACCTCAAAAAATCCAAATCTACCACATCCACTAGAGCAAGCGACTTAAACCTTAGCACGGATATAAATAGGACATGCTGGAGGGATAGATTTGTCACCCAGAGACTCCCTATGTTGTGGAATAAAATCCCGGTCCATGTGAGGCAGAGCACCTCGCTGGCTCTGTTCAAGAGAAATCTTGACCGGTGGATGGGAGATCGTAGGTTTACCCCGGGAATCAACTCTGTGTCACTGCTGGACAGAGGCACAACAAACTAATGGGCACAGTATTTTTTAACATAAGGGGTGGCGTAAGCCACAAAAAACTCTGGGCTAGGCTTATAAATGCCTTAGGGCAGATAGCCTAGTATAAACCTATGAACCTATATATATATATATATATATATATATATATATATATATATATATACATATATATATATATATATATATATATATATATATATATATATACACACACACAGTATATATATATTGGACTGCATTTATAATTAGTCATGCACAACTCTGCACATGCCTTTTGCTGTCTAAAATATTAAATTACAATAGCTTTTATGCAATATGCATTTTCCTGTGTCTGATAATACCTTTTACTCTCTGGAACTGAAATCATTTCATTAAGACAATGCTGTAACACTAGAATTAAAGAAAGGTTCACACTGTAACTTTGTAGAAATGTGAAAAATTAAACTTAACATTCATTGTTAGTGAGGTGTTCAATTTGAGAGGGAACAAAGCTAGTCCAATTTTAAAAATTATTCATCATAACAATACCACAATTATAGAGACAGAGTTTAAAACGGAGAATAAGTATCACTTGTCTTTTCCGTTACCTATTACAAATGAAATGGACATTATTAAAGGTATAGTCCTTAACAATTGGAAAATAGTGATGGGGAATTATGAATTGGCTAATATCATTGGAAATCGTCCCACTTTTACATACAAAAAAGTGACAAATATTAAGATGGTCTTGGAAAAAGGTGCAAGAAGCCCTGTTAGAGTCGGTGATTCCATTCTAGGTACCTTTCCTTGCACAGCATGTAAACAGTGTAGATTTGTCAATGGAACATCAAGCATTTATTTGAAACATCAAAACAAGGACATCAAAGCTACTGGGCATTACACTTGTAAAACAACTAACATAGTCTATTTGGCACAGTGTATTTCATGTGAACAATTTTACATTGGGAAGACTACACGTGCCTTAAACAAACAGATATATGAAGATAATTTAGCTATAAAAAAGAAAGACATGTCAAATGCACTAGCTAAGCATTCAATTAATTGTCCTTTGTTTAAAAAGTTTACTTTTTCTGTCTTGGAAAGGGTTAATGACACTTTATTCAGTGGCAATTTTAAGACACATTTAGAATGTAGAGAAGCCATTTGGCAAATTAGGTTAAAGGCTGATCAGCCACCAGGTTTAAATGACATGATCAACATTAAATGCTTTTTATTAGCACAAAAATTTTAATTATCATTTTATTGGTATTCTAAGATTCATTATAAGTATATTTAGTTACATGATAGTATCTATTTTATTATGAATTTATTCACTGAACATTTATTTGTATTATTCATTAGATAATTGTGAAAACGCAATTTTATTGGTCATTCACAACATGTGATTTTTTTGAATTTGTATATAAGTCAAGTACAAGGTTCTGGGTGCATTTCTGAATAAGTTCACTTTTATTAAAAGAAAGAAAACGTTAAAAAGACAGATTGAGCTGTTTGTACTTTTGTTTCCGTCAGTGGTATTCTGTTTACTTATCTAAATATGACTGGTTTAAAATGCCACTGCACACAGAATCAGAACGAAAGAAAGAATATGTTATTAAAACCAAAGTTCCCTTCTGTGCAAAACCTTTTTTCTCTTCTCTTCTGCTTCAAAATTCCGACAGTCTCTGGGTACTACAAACATATTGGTGTCTGCATTTTAAAAAAGATTTTTCTTATCTGAAGCTTTATAATTTATGGCTGAAAATCTATAGAAAGTTCTATCTTTACATTTTGTCTGTTTTTGTTCAGAGCTTTAGGATTTATGTCACACAGTCTATTTCTTTCAAAAGAAATGCAGAGCTGATTCTTTTGTTTTAAAACTGTCCAGACACAGTTCAGGCTTAATATATATGTGCTGTAGAACATTGCCAGGCAGAATACCATTTTTTTTAATTATGACACATGTGCATCCATCTTCCTTTAGTAACTCAAAACAACAAAGCTCATGTGATGAACTCACGCATGCTCTATTGCTTAGAGACTGTTAATGGATTCATGGCTAAACGCTTTCCTGCAAAACAGCAAAACTTCAAAACTTTTCTTTTGCCTTAAAATCTGCAGTGGTAAAGAGTCCTGTCTTTAAATAGCTTCTGAGTATACTGAGAATGTACATTCATCAGTCTCTTTATACCTTATTAGTTCCTATCTGCATGACAATTAAAGATTACTACCTGTATCTGTTTTTTCTCTTGTTCATGTTGCTTGGCAGAGATGTAAACCATATAGCATATTGTTAATGCTCTATAGGACTGAAAAGCATTAATTTATTAACTTTTTACCTTAAAGAGAAATTCTCTTTGAAAACTTCTACCCAGAGTCCCTTCTTCTAATAATGAAATACTGAAGTTGGCACATGACCTGCAGTTCCATTTTTTCAAGATGTATCCCTTTGTGAGTTGATCTTTTGTTGCTGTAGCCATTGCTAGCCTTAGCCATAGGCCAACTAGGTGGCTGCCTAGGGTGCTGCTCTAGCAGGGGCCCTTGTCCAGTAATCTGGATGGTGTAGGCAGACCAGGATGGGAGCAAAAGGTGGTGTTGGGGGGCACTGTGGGGAATGTTTGCCTAGGGCAACAGTTGACCAAAGGCTGGTCCTGGCTGTAGCATCCCTCCGTTGTCATCCCTAGACATGCTTTAAGGTCTATTTGTTTTGGCTAGTTTGAAGATTTTGGATCCCACTTATCCTTCATGTTTTTATCACTGCTTTCACTGGAGGTGATTTATCTGGTCAGCCCATCAGCCCTTCAATGCCAGAATGGTTTTCTTTGCATTCCCCCGAGCTCCTGCCTGCTCTGCCAAATGTTACAAAGTTTTTTTGATTTTCTTATCACCACATGTCATTAGTATAAAATCACTAAGACATTGAAAGCAGTTTGTGAAAGCATTTATTTTCTGAGTAGATAGCAGTATATTTAAACTATACCAATAAGCTTAGATAAGACTAACGCAGTAGAACTAAAGAACTAAATACATGGGCCAAGTCATTCTGGATCATTCCTTCCAATCAAGTTTACAACCATGATTGGCAGTAAAAATATGCTATTGGCCATCATATTTTCACATACTCTGTACTTTCACTTGACCTTATTTGCATAGTTACACAATGTTTTTCAATATAAGACCTGTAGCAAAACAAGGCCAAACTACAGAGCATACTTATATTTCTTACTGCTTCACTCAAGCACTCAGTGTTCCTTTGTTTCAAAACAAAGCAGCACTATGTGGCTTATCTACCTCGTGGCATAAACATATTTTTGGTCTGAAATAATTCTACGAGAGAAAATCCATCCTCCTGACACTTCTATTTTTTGATATTTCAATATGCGTCTAACAAGATTGCCAGCTATCTGTACTGTGTATGTTGCTGTGATACTGGTATTTGCTACAGGCCTGTCTTGGTCATCAACTCTGGTGTTTACTGCAGTAGTATAGGAGACTGCATCTTTGTTAACCCACCCATTTAGGGTAGCTAGTCAACCAGCATGACTTTTTCCCATGCACATTCTGATTCTGACCTGACTGCTTATTATAGGAATTACAATGAAATGTGTCAGATAGAAGAGTTCTTTATGAGCTGTGGATACTTTCACTGTTGAAAAACACAGTTTCTTCACTACTGGTACTGCGTTTTACACATGCATTTTACACCTATGTCCAGATTTCTAAATGTAACATGTATTTAATGAATCTTGGCATGTAATAGAAAGACAAAAGATGCGACTAAAATGGGAGACTGCGTACTTATCTAAAACATAGGTTGCAACAAATACAGTTAACATGGCTGATAATCTATGAGAATCTTGTTTCTCATTTTTTAACAGTAAGAACTAATAAATAACAGTGATTGTATGCCGAACCAGATTCAGAGTGAAAGAAAAAAAAAATGTAATACAACTATGGAATATTAAAACATGGTTTAAACCTGTGACCATTTATTGATGAATCTGTAAAACTCAATCCTTGAAAACAACAGAGAGATGTCAAGAGTATAAAACTTTATGTAAATGCTAAGTCCAATGCAGAAAAATGTTCGCTGCAGCTTGGCAACGCAGTATATGCCAAGTTATTTGGAAAGAAGGCTCCAAATGTAACACTTATGAATAATTAATAAGGATAATCCATCTTGTGATAACAACAGATACATGGCTTGCTGTATAGATAGCTCAACATACTGCCAAGGCATATGTTTTATGAAAATAATACATTTTTATTGTCTGGCAGTCAGTTTAGCTGTGGAGAGCATGTACCACAAATTAATGCTTTGGTATAGACATTTTTTTTCAAAATGAAGGGGACCAAGGTTCCCAGCTGAGTCACGACTGTAACTGAGTTCAAAAGATGATTTTGTGAATCATTGTGCTTGCTTTTTTCATGTTTTAAACACAAGTTTGAATGGATCTGTTGCAAGCTGTTTATGTTTAGTGATCAATGGGTTTTGAATCAGTATCAGCCATATCTTTGTATACTTGCCAAGGTACACAATTTTCTGAATACAGTCCCTTATATGTGTGTATTAAAAATATGTAAACCAATTTTCTAATATTAAAAGACATGTTTAATGCCTGCTGGAAAAAGTGTTTTTTTAATAGTAAAAATCATATTAAAATGTGTAGGCTATGGGAAAGGGGTCTAAGAAATATTAGCTATTAAGAACATCTGACTTTTCTCTTTTCTCAAGGTGTATTAAAGCTATGATCAAGTTGCTATGTATTTCTGCAAGCTTGAAAAACACTTCATAAACATTTTAGTAAAACACATTTTTATCTATTTACTTATCTATTTGTTTTTACTCTTTGTGTGTTTGTTGAACTGTGTAAAGCACTGATCCTGCTACACCATTTCCTGGGTCAGCCTGGGGATGCATATAATTTCTAAACAGATCAAACAGCACATAATACTCACAGTAGAGTGATATACTTGTAAGTTTTAGGATTTAGAAAATAAGGAGTTGTCTGGGGCAATGATGGAAGGTTTTCTGAGAAATGCCATAATTATAGGTTTTTTAGAATACGTTACTGCAAAGAGGTATATATCAAGTCTTGTATAACAAACAGTCAAGTCACATTTTCTGCCTTTCTGGGCTGAATACAAGGAAGTCAAGCAGAGCTCACCCGCGAGAAATGCTGGAAATCCAGTGCTGGGCAAAGTATAAATGCATAACATAAAAGGGCTGGGCTTTGGCCCATGTCCCAATGTAAAGGACACAAATGGATCAATGGTAGAAATCTAGGCAGGAGAAGACATATTATAGTATTAAAAACAACACTTCTTTTTGATTACCTGCCAACAAGTATTACACATATATTTATATAATAACAGTTGATTGTGCTGAACTGTTGTACCAATAAAAATAGATAAAAAATAAAATAAACAAAGAAACTGCAAATGAAAGAAAGGAGCAAATGAACGTCACTGTACATGAGTACAACAAGGTATATGCCATGTAAAACTGTCCACGTGCCCACCGAGAGCAGAAAGAAATCTACTATCACTGTACAAATTATACTATATTAACATGTCACTTTTATTAAATAAAGAATTTACATGGGCCAGGTGTTCTGGCTTTTTAATTCACTTAGAAAGCCTAAGGACAATGAACAAAGAGCAGTTTTATTTATATAATAAAAGTTATGTTTTAATGTAAAAAATCATATCTAGTGATATACCATTATGTCACTATATTCAAATTCATTTTAAGCGGTTCAACATTTTATGCAGTAAAAGAACATTGAGTTTCCTATCTGTACTTGTTCAGACATAACATTTAAATCACATGGGTATAAATGATTCAACACAGATTGCAGCTGTGCCATGAGTGATATGTTACTACTTACCTAAGAACTTCATGCAAAAGACAAAGTCTTCCTCCTCATCACCAATTAATCTCATAGCCTATTTCTGCTACCTAAATACTTCTACCTGCTCTATGTGCTCAACTCCTCTGCTCCCTTAAAGAATAAAATTAATGTAAGGCTACACATAATAAATGCATCTTCTTTTAACCATCTTCCTATCTGTACAGCATGTATTTTCATCCAGAAGCTGTGAATTATATGTTGCACTTTTCAAGGTATGTTATCCAGACAAACAGTATCATACTGACAAAAAGCATCATTGTATAAACATTATTGTTCTATTTTATTGAACTGTGAAAAGCACACAATGTATGCAAAAAAATTTTCTCTTGTCTGTAATTAATCTGTACAGTTGCTTGTTTGTATGAAAACTTTCAGAGTTTTTTCTTCCTAGACCTACACTAAAAAGAGACTTTGTGCCCAGCTAGACTTCACTGTTAAATTAAACCTCTCAATATTAACTACAACTCCTTCTCCTTTCAGCATGTTCCCGCAGCTGCTAAGAAACTACTCAAAAAACTCAAACCCTCTTCAATAGCAGCTGACAAGTTACCAGTCAAATATTTAAAACTAGCAGCTGAAGCCATATCTTATCCACTGTTGATCCTTATTAACAGGTCCATAGCAGAACAACAAGTCCCAGCAATATGGAAAATTGCACACATCCCCTTACACAAAGGTGAAAATTCCATAGAGCTGACCAACTACAGACCAACTGCCATTCTCTCTCCACTATCTAACCTCCTCGAAAGATGTAGCCACTGCCAACAGATTCATTATCTTACCTCCAATAACCTGATAGCAACATGTCAACATAGTTTTAGGCCCCATCATAACCATAACTGCACTCGTCAGTTTCACCAATACCATCAACCAACTCAAAAAAATGGCAAAATAGTGTCTTCTGTCTTTCTAGACATGTCCAAGGCCTTTGATATGGTCTCCCACCCCAAACTATTAAATACACTCTCCAAATGGAACCTCAGCCGCTCTGCACTTCAGTGGTTCTGAAGCTATCTACAGAACTGCCAACAATCTGTAAAATGGCTTAATGTCCTATCCCCCCCCCCTCTTTCCGTCATACTAGGAGTACCTCAAGGCTCAGTTCTTGGGCTGCTACTCTTCACTATGTTTACAAACAACCTTCATAGTGTTACCCCACTGGCTTCAACTATCCAATATGCAGATGACACAACACTTACATGTGCCACTAAAAACCTGCAATATCTCCATGATATAACCTAAAAGTCATTCTCAGATACTGAGCTATGGCTCTCTAACCATTAGCTCATACTCAACCCCAATAAAACAAAACCTATGATCTTCCAAACCACAAGATCCTCTCCTCCCCAGCACCTTCTACATTATAGCTAGGAATAATACTAAAATTAATGCCGATTCACAAAAAAAAAAACTACTAGGTGTAATAATAGATAATAACCTAGGATTTGACCTACATATAGCACAAACAATTAAGCAAGTTCACAAAAAATTGGTACTCTTTACAGAAATAAAAATTATCTAGCACCTCTATGGTTGCCATTGTTAGAACCCATCTTCTATCGACACTTCTGTATACTTCCCCAATTCTCACCAACCTTAAAAAGACAGATTTAAATAAACTTGAAACATGCTACAATAAAATAGCTAAATTTGCAACTGACTGCCCACATCATACCCACCACTGTCACTCCTTAAAAAAACTCTCCTGGTTAGAACTCCCACAACTTCTAGCCTATTACCAATTAACCTCAGCACACAAACTAGTATATCAACCTGAAAAAACCCTGACCTTCTAAACATTCTCCAGCCCCAAACCACAAACCAAAGTCTTCTCCCAACAAATAAATCCCTACTACAAGTGTCCACATCCACTACTACGGCAGGGGACTCCCTATTTTCTTATCATATTGCAACAAGGTGGAATTCACTACCTCACAGCATCAGAACCAACACAAATACCAACCAATTCAAAAAGATTCTTAAGAATTATTTTAATGACACCTGGCTTTGCTCCTGTGCTACTCCAGGCTAACTAGTTTTAATAGTTCTGGTCATACATCTCCTTCTTCCCTGACCACCTTGTAATCTATGCTGTCTCTCTCATGTCTAGATAATCTCTAACATCATCCTTTTCTATCCAATTTCCCCTCTACAAACCCTTTCTCACCTTACTTTGAGAAACTACAATGTCTGTACTACAAAGGGAATTATATCAGATGACTGTATAATCCAAATGTCAGCTATAATAGCATAGAATGCAATTTATGGTGTACTGTATGTCTTGTATATATTTTGTATAACTTATTGTATAAGTTTTGTATAATCTCTATATGTGGAGCTTTTCTCCCTGGGCCTCTGCTAAAAATGGGTCTTATCCCAGTCAGACATCCCTGGTAAACAAATATAAAATAAATAAATAAATAAATGAACAAACAAGCAACCAGATAGATGGATGGCTAGACAGACAGACAGACATACAGATAGATAACTACATCTAATTTAATATTTTTAATATGTGCTACTACATGGGTGCAATAGTCTGGAGTAGATCTAGGTCATTTGGCTGATCATAAACTTCTTGAAAGTACAAAGTGGCCCACAACTAGGCTACATTTCCAGTTAGGAAACTGTTTTATTAACTTGTGTTTCTGTTTAAGTGTATGTGTGTGCATATAAGGGAGAGAGATGAAGCTCACCATTTCACCTATGCAGGGAGTTAAGTCCCCTGCTCCTCTTCAAGTTAATGTAATCATATAGGGTCACTGTGTTTTCTGGTACTGAGAGAGAACCCCAGGCCACGGTCACAATCTTTCAGCCAAAAAAGTCAAATTTCAGCTGATATGCACAACTCATAATATAGCTAAATAGCATTTAACTATATAATCAACTGTCTGTTGAAGGTGATGTTCAGTTTAGTACTTCCTGGCTATAGCATAGACCAAATTACAATGCCCTTGTGTTTTACAAAGGGACTACAGATATACAGTTAAAGAAGTTATGAAGGCAAGCAACTACATGTTTTATTACAACTGGGACACAAAAAACAGGGTGATACACTGACATCAACCAACAGAGCACAGAATGTTGCATAAGAGCAGCACTGTAAAACAAGGTAGCACACTGCATCCAAATCAAGTAAGAGATGCAACATAAAACCACCCATGTGACACATACAGCAATGTGAAATTCGTAGCAAGCATATTATGCACTACAGATGGTCAGGAATTAAAAAAACTAATGCATGTGCTGTCATAGAAAATGCCTTTATACATGTCACTAACAAACACTGGAACACACAGAGGAGAGAAGAGGAGCCAAAAATAGTTGTTTTTTAGCACAGTTACACCTTTATTATTCGCTACTCATCACTAAGATTTCATCAGAAACATGGAAAACATGCTCAACATTGCTTATATACTTAAAACCTAATTAGTACTAATTAGCAAATTCTAATTTTTAAACCATTAAGCAAAATGACATCTAAAATGATTTATTCCATTACATTGCTTGTTTTTGTCTTTTTCGGCTTTTCCCGGTTAGGGGTCGCCACAGGCTTCAACTATCCAATATGCAGATGACACAACACTTACATGCGCCACTAAAAACCTGCAATATCTCCATGATATAACCTAAAAGTCATTCTCAGATACTGAGCTATGGCTCTCTAACCATTAGCTCATACTCCGCTAATGATTGGTAGTTGATTTTTCCGTGCCGAGTTACCAGCCCTGACGTACAACCTTCAACAAAATTTAGTCCAGGGGGAATATTGGCAGCCAAGTGTATCTGCCACTCAACTTCCTTTTTTTCCACAGTGTACTTAAAATTACCACCCCGTAAATCAATTTTAGCAACATCCAATATAGTAAAAACAAGGGTCTATATTAGATTATCGAAAGTTTTAGTCAGCAAACGCTCACATGAGCGAAAACACTAGAAATCAAAAGGGTGTTTGTGGGGTTGTGGTACAGTGAGGAGTGGGATATTTGCCCTTTCTTCACTGTAGTGCAATCTCGGCGTTGGAATATATAGTTAGCGGGGGTGTGGGGGGAGTGCAGCCCCCCACAATAAGAAGTTTGATTTCTAGCATTTTCGCTCATGTGAGCATTTGCTGAATAAAACTTTTGATAATCTAATATAGACGCTAAAAACAAATCTCTTGTATCCAGTGCACACCACAGAGTGTTTGTATAAGGTATTGTTTTCATTTTTGACCCTAATAGCATAAAGATGTTCTTGAATCCTCTTATTTAAACTTCTGGTGGTCATACCTAAAAAAAATACAGGACAACCTGAACACAATGCAATACAGACTACACAAGAAGATTTACAATTAAACCTACTCAGAACTGGGACAGTATAATCCAAATGTTCCAAAGATACATATGGGCCTTCATGAATATACCTATAGGCTTTACACCCGTGACATTTATACATCTCAGAAAGTTTTTGTGTTAGAGGGGGTCCAACTTAGTGTTACCATGTTCTAATAATTGTTTAATACTATTGTGTTTCCTATACACAAAACAAGGAGAACCCCCTAAAACCTTAAACACATCACTGTTTCCCATAAATAATGTTTCAGTTGTCACAAATAACATTCTTTATAACAACATTGTCCACACTCGTATCCAAACAATATCTAGGACTAACATCCAACTTAGGGTCCTGTAACACAGTTGTCACCTTACTTTTTTGATAAAACCTTTCAGCAAAATTGGAGGAAAATCACTTAACCTTTTTAAATGAATTTCTTGAGCTAGATTGGACAACAACTCAACTGGGTAACCCCTTTCCCAACATAAACTGGTAATAAAACTTATCTCATTTTCAAAATCACTATCAAGGCTGGTCATACAAGAAGCCCTGATGTATTGGCCCCAAGGAATATTCTTTTTCATGTACATCAGGTGACTACTTTTAAAATGAACATAACTATTACAAAAAGTATTCTTACAATGTACGCGACTGTTAAAACTTTTGCTAATACAATCCCATCTTAAATCTGCATCTAAAAAGCAAACCCTGTTTCCTTGTTCACCTAAAACAAACTTTAAAAACCCAGAACTTTTATTTAAAGTTTCAATAAATTCAGTTGTATTAAAGCCATTTAACTTAACAATAAAAAATAAATCATCCACAAAATGTCGATAAAAAATAATTTTATCATACAGGGGAAATTCAGTTAAAATCTCCATCTCCCACCATCGTAGAACCAAACTTGCGTACAGTGCCCCCCCCACCACATGGCTACCCCTTTTAACTGTTTGTAATACTTTCAAACAAAAAAACAAGAAAAAGTGGAGTCACTAAATCCTTCTCATGAAACTTTAATACCACAGGTTAAGCGCTTTCAGCCAAAAACATTGGCCTTCTTCTGAAGAATACAATAGAAATAATACTTCAACTTTAGGATGGTCAACATATAAAAAAATATACAATTCTTGATCAATGTCTTCCCATGTAAAAAGATTGTGTAAAACATTATGAATGTACACGTGACTTCTCAAAACATCTTGCCCTGATACAGATAAATATTCTTCCTCATTGTTCAGCATTTTTCCAATAACAGTGTTACAACCACTTACATTCATAATGACTATCCCACCCCCTTTATCTGTCTTCATAAATCTCACATCCTTTCTATTTCTAAGTTCTGCTAGGATTCTTCTTTCTTCATGGTTCAGATTATAATAAACATGTTCCTTTTTATTTTTCTAAATGTTTTCTAATGTTTTTTTCACAACACAATTAAAAGTCTTAATAGTATGTGACAACATCGGATTAAACATAGATGGTTTATGTAAAGTCTTTTTAATCTGAATATCCTTCATGATAAATTTTACGTTCAACTTTCTTCTATAAAGTTTTAATTCAAGAGTTTTTGTAATATCCATACTTTTGCTAGGTAAAAAATTAAAGCCCAACTGCAATCATTTGCAGTGGGCTTCAACTATATTAAAATCTGAGAAATTATAGACAGCAATGTTAGAACTTACAGAATAGTTATCAGCTATTAACATTTCTTTGCTCAAATTCTCCCCTGCTCCAAGTAAAATAACTGCAGCTCCTGTTTCGGACATAGTTATTTGTGGAATAATTTCCATTTTTGAAAAAACTACCCTTGTCATTGGAATTTGGAAATCGCAAAGGAAGCTCCGGAATGCCCACCTTAGATGCAGGTTCAACCGAAGCTCCAAATGACCTTCCAATAACACTTTGATGGATTATGTCACTTCCTGCTTGGTTTTCTGCTGGTATTAAAGGGCCAACAACTGAATTAGTTATATCTACACCTCCTGTACTGGAAACTGACATTGTAATTTTATTTTCAGTCCCAACATCTGTTGTATTTTTGTTAGGGTTGACCATAGTGTTTTTATTTTTATTATTATTATTATTATTATTATTATTATTATTATTATTATTATTATTACAATATCATTAACATAAGCATTGCCTGCTTCATATGTGCTGACATCACGCATAATTTTTCACTGCTTACGCTGTACAATTCAAACTTGTCAACCATTTCAAAGATATTCTCGTAGTCCAGAATAAGTTCACTGCATTTATTGAGTTGCTGAGAAACCAAGTTATCCAATTCAATTAAAGAAACCTTCATTTGCTCTAGTATATCCTTATTGATTTTAATGAGTAACTTTATAAACTCTTTACCAGCGTTATTGAAAAATGTAACCAATTGTTGAAAAAATGGACTATCCTGTGTTACCCCAATGGGCATTTTAAAAAAACTTAATCCCTTAGGAACAATGCCCAACTTAATGCAATGTTCAACATATTTGTTTTCAACCATAATTGCCTGATAATGTTTTAAGCCCTTCTCTAGTTTTTCTAGGAGGCTAGATACATTGCTTCTCAAAACTTGTCTCTCTGGTTGGATTTCACTGTCAGAGAATGGATCAAAATTGGCTTTTAACAGTGATTTAACATCCTTGTAGAAAACTCCACAAGGTGTCTCACCTTGTACTGGTACATGAATAATGGTTTCCCCTCCATCTGAAAAAACATTGGAATCAATAAGAGACAAAGGAACCTTAAAACTGTCCTTTAACCTGGTCACCAGTACTGCCAACAATTTTTGAATTTCCTCCACTGTCATAACAAAGTCTTTCAGGATTGTATCATGGGAACCAGGGGTAGAATGCAGAGTAAGATCCGACAACTCGTCCTCAGGTGCACAAGCAATGAGTAACTTCGGCAAACCAAGTACAAACCAAAAAAAAAAACAAAACAAGTAACTCCCAGGAACCAGTGTAAAACAAACACCAAATGATAAACCACTAATGAAAACTGGAACACATAGAGGAGAAAAGAGGAGTCAAAAATAGTTTTTTTTTTTAGCACAGTTACACCTTTGTTATTCACTATTCATCACTAAGACTTCATCAGAAACATGGAAAACATGCTCAACATTGCTTATATACTTAAAAACTAATTAGCAATTTAACAAATTCTAACCCTTAAACCATTAAGCAAAATGCCTTCTAAAAATTATTTATTCCATTACATTACATAAAAAAAGGTGTAACTGTGCTAAAAAACAACTATTTTTGGCTCCTCTTCTGTCCTCTGTGTGTTCCAGTGTTTGTTAGTGGTTTATCATTTGGTGCTTGTTTTACACTGGTTCCTGGGAGTTACTTGTTTTTTTTTTTTTTTTGGTTTGCCTTTATACATATGTTTACAATATTGGACAATAATATGATAGTGTGGTGTATCAATGTCCACTATAGTGACCTTCACCTGCTTCTGCAATCTCCCATCTACAGAGGGTTATCATTGGACAACCCACAACAGACATGCCACATCACAGCATGGCTTCCAAGCTGTCAGGAATCAGATTATGGAAACAAATCCCCACACATCTACACAAGTTTAACCCTCTAGAATAACAAGATAACATACGTTCATCCTGTATAAGCTATATCAATCCAGATATGGCTAAGATATAATTGTACTAGAGAAATAAACATGTACAAACAGTGTGCACTCAGAAGTCCAGGGTTAGCATGTGTCATAAGGAGGTATATACAGCATACAGAACAGGATATATCCTGTATGCCTGCAGTCCTTGGGGACAGAACTGTTCACTATCTGCATAAATTATAACAAACCTCACAAAATACCCGCAAACAAAACTACAGTTAGTACCTAATGATGGTAATAAGACAAGCTCAACTTCCCACCCTGGGTTTATAGGGTTTATTCACTGTGGTTCATGCTCAGTGCAGCATCCTAATCCATTCCAGGCCACAGATACTGCAGTCAACAGTTGATATTTTGTCTACTTGTAGTGCCTGCAACTAAGCTGCTGCTATCTGTGTTTTCTCAACTATGTGTGCAGTTAGAAAATAAGAAGGAAGTATCTTCTGCCGGAGAAACCACACTCAAAGTAAAAATTATGCCTTTTCTACCAACAGACACTGAAAAGGCATTATTTTCTCAGATCCCCTCCATACTTTCATGACTTAGACCCAGAGTCCCACATAAACTTGAACTCAAGAACATTCTGACCTTTCTAGCCATCTATAGTAACAATTCCATAGGGCAGAATAGATGTATGTCTACCTTGTATGCCTACTTCCAACAATAGCTACTTAGAGCTTAAAGCTTCTGAAATTACAGAGAAATAAGTAACAGGTCTGCTAACTAACTAACAGAAAAAACCCAGCATCAACAGCTTTGCCACAAACAGAGTTATCATATATGCTTTCCCTTCCTAAATGGAAGGCATTTTCAGTAAGCTAGCTAACATCCAGACATGCACAGAAAATGAAGAATCAGATATTGTGGGGAAAGGTTCCCAAAGCCTACCCTAACGTCTTCTTTTGCCCTTTAGCATTTATAATACCTGTTACAGTAATAAGAAAGACATAAGATGTGTGGAATTCTTAAGCTATAATCTATTTCAGGGATGTAGACTTTAGCAGGATTACTTCCTAGTGGCAATGTTTAGTTGTAGGGGCAAATGCCAAGGGACAAAACACTCTGTACAGGATGGACTACACCTTGCTATGGCCCATAGCCATATGCTACAGACTGTTGTGATTATGCCATGGCACAAGTGTTTTTTTTTTATTCTTTTTATTTATATTTGTGGTGGTGAATAAAAAATACAGTAAGGCAGTGGGTTAAAGTGATTAGTCTACATTCCTGTTACTTATTTGCTGTGCACATAATTCTCTTATTAATTTTGTCATTTTTAAAAGTTGCTGAAATGAAAATGAAGCAAATTAAGTTTGACTTTTTTTTAATTTGATGAAAAGAAACTGCTGCAGATGACTGAGATGGTTTCTTGTTAATTATGCTAAATATCACAGTATTAAAGAAAGGGTTAACATTGTAACCATTACATCCAACACAAGTAGCACTAACCCAACACATAGACCAACATGTACTGACATATGTAAAGGCAACCTTCCTAAACCCAAAAGACCTCCTAGACATTTGTCCTACAAAAAGAATCCTCAGCAACTCCAAAAGCACTCCATTAAAATAACACCCAACATAACACATACAGCAACACCATTTGGAGCCTCAATTACAAAGCCCATAAGGCATGCCAACACATTACCCAATATTTTAATTATATGAGACTCTCTTGTGAAACATGCAGATGTCCTGCTGACCAGGCTGAATAAGGAGAAAATCATGGTCAGTGGTCTGTCAGGGGCCAGGATCCATCAAATCACCCCACACTCAGATCATTAGACTATGAGTACCAGTATAACTCAGTTATAGTCCATGTGAATGTAAATGACCTGAGATGAACCTCCCTAGACTATATGAAGAGAGACATTATGGAGCTCTTGGACTATATGTCACAGGCTGGTGAATACCTAGCACTTCATCAGAATCCTACTTTCAGCATGGATGATGTAACAATATGAACAAAAGATTAGTGACTTCAATAACTGGCTTAGTTTCTGGTGCCATTCCAAGGGGGTACGATATTTGTCAGTATGGGGAGATGTGGTCAAAGATCACATTGCTTTGCCAAGGATGATCTATTCCTGTCCCCTCTAGACTTTCAGATATTGGCTAAAACATTGTCCTTCCCCATTTTGCCTTTTTGAAGCAATGGCAAACTGACAAACCTTCAGAAATAGCAGAACCAACTCAAGGGAATTGAAAGGTGTTACTGATCATTGCTAGGAGCCTAAACTAGAAACTCCACTCCTTCTAGCCTCTTCTCACCCTGGAGAATGTGGACATATGTGCAGTTACTGAGATATGATTTAAAGCTGTGGAGGGCATCCCGGCAGTCCATGGCTACAATGCCTTCCACACATTTAGGCCAGCTACTATACAGACAGAACCCAAAGGTAGAGGTGTCTCAATCTATATCAACAACAAACTCCTCTCAATACTAGTCAAACAAGATGGCATGCCTGAGCTTCTCCATATGCATATGTCCATAGGCAAAGTCCCATATCATATCCTTTAAATGATAAGTCACTCTCAAACGGGTCTATAGTATAATCTCGAAGGTTTAAAACTTAGAATTACTAAAGATCGAACTTTAGTGATTGAAGTCTTAAACCATCGTAACAAAAACAAAAAAAAATACTAAATAAAAAAAAAAACGAAATAGTGTGTAGGCAGGGGGGGGGCAAGCCCCCCTGCACCCCCCACATCCCCTCTACTTAAATATACCATCTCCGAGAATGCACTACATTGAAGTAAATGGAAATCTACCCCTACGGAGATTTTCTGTTTAAATGTTCGATGTAGTGCGCTTTCGGTATTCTCATGTCGACAATATCATATTCGATATTGTCAGACTTTGAGATTTTAATATAGACCCCCTCAAACACAGCTTGTATTTGGCTTTACTAGTGTTGCTCGCCATTCTACCCAATACCATATTCATGGGCAACTTCAACTACACCACTATAAACTGGGGTACATAAACAACCCCAGACTTACAGGCCCACTAATTCCTGGACATTGTAAACACAAGCACCTTGGACAACATAGTTCATATGCCCAGTATGGGTACAAACATACTTGACAATGTACTCACAAGCATGGGAGAAAGCTGTACCTCTCCCCCAGTGTAATGTCCTCTTTGATAAGGTCAGACCACAAAACTGGCTCCTTCACAATAAAACTCACTTCTGTGACCCTGGCTAATCCTATAACATTTAGGAACTATTTTAAGGCAGACACAGATAACCTGTCAGAATTTCAAGCCCCCCAGCCCTAATATCATAGCTGCCTATGTGAAATTGTTCATATAAAACCTGTAAAATCATGTCAGTAAATGCATTGAAACAGCTGTGCCTACCAGAAATAAATTCAGTACTAACTGAAAATATAAACCACCCTGGTAGAATCCAAACATAATCAGGTTGCAAAACAAAGGAAAAAACAGTCATAGCCAAGATTACAAAGTGCTATGTCCAGCATGATAAAAGCATTCTCACAAATATAAAGAAACAACAAAGAAGACAAATTAAGTCTGTAAAGCCACATTTGAAGTAAAAATAGCTTCCCAGGCAAAGTACAGCTGCAAGGATTTCTTTAGCTATGTCTGAAGCCTTAAAAGCAACACACAGCAGTGTGCAGAAATTACTGTAAATGGGGCCACCTACATGCAAATCTGCTGGCTGACAAATTCAGGTCCAGGTTTGCACCCCTCTCTTCTCTGGCCAACCCCTAAGAAATACCATCAAACAACTGCCACAATTTTGCAAAGGCAGCAAGTCCTAGATGCACTCTCTAAGGCCAAAAACACTGCATCAACTGGCCCTGATAATATAATAAAATGCCTCCTAAATATTTTTATTTTTATTTTACATTTGTTTACTGGGATGGTCCAACTGGACACAAGTCCATTTTCAGTGGAGGCCCAGGAAGAAAAGCAAAAGTTTAAACAACATGAAAAAATACAGTGTACAGCAGTATACAGTAACAAGACATATGTATATATATATATATATATATATATATATATATATATACACACACACACAATATACAGTATACAACAGTATGCAGTAACAAGACATATATATGCAGGAAAGATAATTAAACATAGTTAATAATACATTACGTCTACAATATCAGTCAGCAGTATTAGTATCCCAGACTGTAGTATATATTACAGTAGCTGCAATTTGTAAGAGAGGTCTATAGAGTGGCAGAAAAGGAGGACTTATGTAATACATGTGCACAACCAGTTAGTCAGTAAGTGTGATCTAAGTGAGTTTTTAAAGAGAGTAGTAGAGGAGGCAGAGATCAGAGCAGAAGGAAGATGCAGAATTGTTAGCCCTTGAGATATAGAGGAGGGATTTGTTGGAAGAGTGGAGAGGACGATTTGTATTATAGAGGGTAAGAAGCTGGCCAAGTGCAAGAGTTTTTTCAGGATGTCTTATTACATTATAGGCAATGACTAGCTGGTGACAGTTTAGAAGCTGGGGAAGTTCTAGCCATTGCAGTTCCTTTAGTGCCTGGCAGTGGTGGGTTCCAAAGGTGGAGTTAATGGCAAACTTAGCAATTTTATTATAACATGACTCGAGTTTGGCAAGGTCAAGTTTTCTAAGCTGGGTAAGAAGTGGTGCAGCATACATCAGAGTGGACAAAAGGTGAGTTTGGGCTAGGGTAATCCATGCTTGTTTAGAGAAGGATTTCCTGTATCTATATAGAGTTCCCATTTTTTAAGGATCTTTTTGATAGTTTGTAAAATATGGATATTGAAGAGTAGATTTTTGTCAATTTCAATGCCTAAGAATTTGTTATGGTCAGAGGGAGAGATAATATTGCCATTTTTAGAAAAAATAGAGAAGGGTAGAGGGTTAGACATGATTTTATTGTGGGTGAAAAGTAGCATTTTGGTTTTGGTAGAGGTTAGGATAAGTTGGATCTGAGTGATCCATCTTTCCACAGAGCTAAAGGATTCCTGGGTGAGTTGTTTTAGAGTAGCAAGTGATGGAGAAGAACAGATAAAATTTGAATTGTCAGTCTATTGTATGAGTGAAGCATGCTGTGTGGTGGTATGGAGATTATTGGTAAATATGGAAAAAAGAAGTGGGCCAAATATTGAGCCTTGTGGTACGCCTGTGGTAGTTGGGAGTAAGGGGGATAGTGCACCTTGCCATTGGACAGATTGCTGCCTTTCTGACAGATAGCTTTTAAGCCAGGCTATCGAGGCAGAGGTGAAGGATAGGGAGGTAAGGGAGTCTAGTAGTAAGGAATGTGAGACCATGTCAAATGCCTTGGAGAGGTCTAAAAATATCGCAGATACAAAGTTATTATTATTTCTGTGGTGATTGACCAGATTGGTGAAAAGAGAGCAGAGCGGTTGTTGTACTATGGTGTTGCAGGAAGCCATGCTGAGTGGGGGAGAGAAAATTATGTAAGCTTAGGAACTGCATTACTTGAGAATGTATACATTTGTCGAGTATTTTAGATAAGGGGGATAGAATGGCAATGGGGTGATAGTTTGACTATTCATAAGAGTTTCTGCCTTTGTGAAGTGGAATAATATAAGATACCTTCCAAAGTTGTGGGACATATGCTGCTTGTATGGAGCGGTTGATAAGTATAGAAATAGGGTAGGATAAGGATTCAGCAGCTATATTTTAGGAAGTTGGCTGGTAGACTGTCAGCGGCAAGGATGGTAGGCTTCAGTTTTAGAAGGAGTTTTTAATTGTGGAGGTAGGAACGGGTGAGAGAGTAAAGGATGGGACGTTGTCAGGGCATTTGGTAGGGTTATATGTAGGGTTGTTCTTGGATAGATGGGAGGATAGTGTTAAGATAGATTCAGTGAAATGGTGATTAAATTGGGAGGCAATGTCCTTATTGTCATTGGTGGAGTTAGAAGTGGGAGTGATTGTTTTGTCTGGTTTTAGAAGAGTGTTGATGGCATGCCAAAACTTTTGAGGATCTTTTGCGTGTCTGTTTTCGATATCAAGGAAGTCATTTTGTTTGTTGAATTTGGTTTGTCTCTTGACCTGATTTCTAAGTTGTAGGTAGTTTTGTTTGGCTGGGCTAGTATTGTCCTTCTTCCAGGTTTTCCAAGCCTTGTCTTTAGATTTTAGTAGAACTCTAGTTTCCCTGGTTAGCCATGGTGCATAGTTTGCCTTGGCTCTAATTTTTCTAATGGGTGTGACTCTAAGGACAATGGTGAGAATACTGTTAAAGTAGTTAATGGACTGGTCTAAGTTTAGGGTTAACAGTGGTTTCCAGTTACTATATTTTAGAATACTGTTGAGTTCTTGTATATTTAGTTTATGGTCGTCTCTGACTTGTCTAAAAACAATGGGTTTGGCTATGTTGGTATGTTTCCACAGGAGGAAAGTTGGGAGATGGTCCCTAAGACCATCTGGAAGGCATCCTGTCTGGTAGTTTTGTTTGGGGCAGTTGACTAGTGTCCAATCTAGGACAGCTTGTTTATGGGTTTTTTGTCTACTCTAGTGGGTTCATGGATAAGTTGTGTAAAACTGGAAAGATTAATATGGTTAGTGGGGTTGTCAGAGGTACAGGCTAACCAGTCACTGATTAGGTCACCTAGCAAAATGGTTTCTTGAGGGAGATTATCTGTGGCACATTGTAACATTTCTTCAATGGTGGTAGAGTTGTTACCTGGGGGAATATAACAGCAAAGAATTATGATAGTTTTTGTGTCATTTATGCTTAGGGTTGAACCTAAGGTTTCGGCATTTTGAAATTTAGGTATGGGGGTTTGTAGAGGCTTGATGTTAAGTGTATTTTTAAAGAGGATTGCAACCCCACCTCCCTTTCTGCCCACTCTGTCCAGTCTTAGGATGTTATATCCTGGTGGGAGAATTTCTTCGTTTTGGGTACTAGGTTTTAGCCATGTTTCAGTTATGGTTAGTAAATCAGGGGAGTAGTGTTCTATAAATCCATGAAGGTCAGGAAGCTTGTTAGAGATACTTCTGATGTTGACATTAAGAATCAAGAGGTCAGAGATTTGCCTGGCTGAGAGCAGAGAGTTTTGTGGATCTGAGTTTGGGTGTATGTCACGTGATATAAGTAAATTTTTTGTGGTAAACAGTATGTGTTTAATTGTGCGCACTATGTCTATGCTGGATCTCAGTGATATTTTTCTGTTGTAAGATGGTGTTGTGTGAGACTTATAAATGTGTAGTATTAAGCTGTCTTTAAATAATGTAGAAGAGGTAGGAAAGTGTATGTGTGAGTATGTATTTGTTTGAGAATGTGTTGTATGGAATGATGTCTTTTGTACTGATATGTTTGTATATATTGATGTGATGTTTGTTAGGTATGTGAGGGTTAGGAAGAGAAATCCTAGGATGATTGGTATTTTTTGAGGGAGTGGTATTTGTCCTTTAGTGGTCTTGGGGTTTAAGCATGGAGGTATGTGAGTAGGTATGGCAGGTGGATACTATGTGTAGTTTTATGGTATAAGTTGGATGGGAGTATGGACAGGGGAAGTTCTAAGGGGTCTTTGATTAGAGGAAGGTATGGTCAAGTGATAAGGGGTTGGAATAAATCTAGATGTGGTGGGGGCGTGTGGGGAATGGGGGCAGGTTAGGGGAGCGGAGTTCACCAAGCACAGCGAGGCAAATGGAGCGGGGCTACACCAGTCTTTGAAAGTGCAGAACCTATCTATAGGACTGGTCTGTTCAGGGCAGTGAAGGAAGATGATTTCTAGTGAGTAAAATGAATAGTTTCTTAGAATTAACTTTCCTGTCCAAAGTTATATTTGTTAGAATAAGCTACAGAACTTACGAGATGACCTAGAGGGAAATGATGCCAGTGCTGCAGATCCCCGAGTGGTAGACTATATAATCAAACCCCACAGTTTACAGGTTACAGAGTTAAAATGTTATTAACCTAGTTTCTTAACTGTATTTTACAAGGCAGGATTAGAGAGCTGGTGAGAGCTAGCCCGAAACATGACCTGTTAGGACCATTGGAATCAATGTTTAACCCTAGCCTCCAACAGGCTTTTTGCAATGCAAATGGAGAACTGTAATGGTCATCCCTCTGCACAAGGCTGGGCCATCAACAGACCACAGGAACTACAAACCCATAAGCCTGACCAGTCTCATGTGCAAAGCCATGGAAAGAATTATCACAGAAATGATGGATAAGGTCATAGAAAACCTTCAAACACTGGCTCCAACACAAGAAGGTCAGTAAGGCACTGGATGAGGGCAGAATGGTGCACACTGCCTGTCTTGACCTGGCTAAGGCACTTCATACAATACCATACTCGGGCATTGCAAACAAACTCACAGATATAGGAATAAACCCTTATGTTATCTGATGAATACCCAGCTGGTTCTCCGATAGGTCCCATGAAGTTAGGATAAGGGAGACCACCTCCACAAAAAGGCTGGTCACTAGTGGAGTCCCTCAGAGATCTGTGTTAGGTCCGCTCCTTTTTAGTATCTCCTTCTCAGAAGTCAAGCCCAATGTCACGGGCCTCTGGCTGACCAAGTTTTCAGATGATTGCAAACTAACAGCGCTAATAGAATCCCTTGAAGATACTAACTTCCTACAGGAAGGACTAACACAAACAAATGACTAGTGCCAAAGTCACAGCTTAAAACTCAGTGCCAAGGAATGTATAACAGTACCCTTTGGGAAGCCAGCCACCATAGGAAACTACTTCATTGATAACATACCCCTAAGAGCAGCAGAGCTAGTAGTCAGGGATTTGAATATATATGTAGATAGTAACCTGGCTTTTGACCAACATATGTCTAAGGTAGTAAAGAAATCATTCTGTCTTGCTCATCTTATGACAAAAGGCATGACATCTAAGTCTGAGAAGGTCATCATTCCAATGTATTTGGTCCTTATCAGGCCCATCACTGAGTACAGTGCCTCCTTCTTTATGTACCTGACCAGCCACATGCAATAACTGGAACATCCATAGAGGTTCCTCACAAAAAAATATATAGAGATGCAAGGCATTCTTTGATCCCACTCTGATTGACCTTTTGCATATCCACAAAATGAATAGCATCAGAGTTACTCAGTCTAGGGATTTAAAAGTTGCTTGACATAAAATGGGCACAATGCAGACATAGGTATGTGTTTCAAAGAATTCCTCTTCTCTGGAACAGGCTTCCCATCCAGGTGAAGCAGAGCTGTTCCTTAACCCTATTCAAGAGAAATCTGTACCAGTAGGTGGGAAAGGGAAAGTACTATCTGGGTCTAACACATATGTATTTAATGGACAAAGGCATCCTGTAAATTTTGCCCTAACTTATACATATATATATATATATATATATATATATATATATATATACCCTTAAAATAAACTCTAAAGCACATAAACTTGCTGGGTATGATTGGGATGCTTGGCTAGGCTTATAAAGGCACCAGTGGTTGTTAGCCTGGTATACAACTATGAACCTATAAGGGTTAGACAAATGCCATTATGACCAAAAACAGTGAAAGAGTACGTTTGAAATATGACTGGATTAAAAGTTTATCTATTCAGTGTGAATGAGTTTGTTTTATTTTAGATTGTAATTCATAGCTAAGTTCATTTAGCCAATAGATTATGTCAGTTGTAGTTACATAATATATTCTATTGTATCATTTAATTATAATTATTTAACTTAATTATTTTAATTAATTAATTAATTAATTAATTAATTAATCAATTAATTAATTAATTTAATTGTTTAATTTAATTTAATTATTATTTAAGTATAGTATAGTATAGTATAGTATAGTATAGTATAGTATAGTATAGTATAGTACAGTGTAGTATAGCAGGGGTGTGACTTCTGCAGGTATTTACTACCAGCTTGCCAGGTTTAATTCCCAAGGGGACATCTGAGACTTCATACCTCATGAGCAGTTTGTCTGTACCCCTCCCTATTTTGCTACCAACCAGTGTGAAAGTCTGCCTCACACACTTTGGATGCACAGGTATGCCCATCCTGAATCATGGTGTTATCTCATTATTTTACTGATATTCTTCAACAGACTGTACTCTGAGATATACTTATTTTTTCTAAGTCTTCAGAGTTGTTTCTGCTTGAAGTGATCATATTATTCAGCTTAATGGGATAATTGTATAACCTGTATTTGATGGCATAGATGTATGAAATTAGTCAATTATATACATGTGTACATGTATACGTGTGTGTGCGTGTGTGTGTGTGTGTGTGTGTGTGTGTGTGTGTGTGTGTGTGTGTGTGTGTGTGTATACAAAGACTGCATGATTCAAATACATATATTTTGCTAATGATATAAATAAGCATACTGTATGTTTTTACTTGTATTAGGCCTTGGTCCAGATCAAGTCTGAAAAATATCCATCATGGATCAGTTCAGTTATTCAGAGGTCAAACATAAATAAAAATACTTCATCTAGATTTGAAACTCACCATTAAAGCCTAGTGCTCTAGGCAGCAGAACAAAAGCAGTGTAACAGTCATTCTGCATAGTCTGACTAGTTAGGTTGAATGTGTTATCAGTGTCACAGCAGATTGAACATGAGGTCTACAGCCATACTTGCAAGATGGGAGATGGTAAAGTGCATGAATGTACAAAAAGAGATGTTTGTTTACCCAGGCAAAGGGGAGGGGGTGACATGGAAGTAAAAATGTGTAGACAAATGCATGCACACACGTATATGCACCCCACACACCCTCTCTCTCTTACACACATGCAACAGTACACACACACACACACACACACACACACACACACACACACACACACACACACACAC
This sequence comes from Protopterus annectens, assembly GCF_019279795.1. Taxonomy (NCBI): domain Eukaryota; kingdom Metazoa; phylum Chordata; order Ceratodontiformes; family Protopteridae; genus Protopterus; species Protopterus annectens. The sequence continues at coordinate 1,397,079,504 of NC_056732.1, read as the reverse complement.
ACGTGTGCATGTATACACACACACACTCACACACACACACACACACACACACACATTTATCTTTGATTGTGCCATTTCAGGAACTGATTCATACCAGTTTGGACAGCTTTGTTCAGATTTAAAAAATGGGAAGATAACTGCAGCTGCTAAAGATGCAAAATCGTTACAGGTCAATATTGTAAAAATGTATACAAATATTCTGTTACACAGTAAATGTCCATGAATATAGTACAGTCAGTTATCTTGAAAGATTATGTGTAGTCTGAATTAAAAAGAAAACAGAGAAGGACATAAATTGAGATGAGATAGGTGCAGTTAACAATCTGAAAAATTAAAGACAGCCTAAAATATTGGAGCAAATGTTGAAAGGAAGTGAAAAGGACAAGTGAGCAAGAGTTTTATACAGTATGTTTTGTGCTTCTTTGTTACACAATAAAAAATAAAGTCACAAATAACCTGAAAACAAGTAGTATTACTCTGAATGGTAATGTGGCTACTAAGGAGTTTAATACAATTTCTTGGAGAGACTTTATGGTAGTATCTCTTTAAATTATCAAACCCAGTTGCTATACTTCTGAACAGTTTTAAAAGAAAAAGAATTAAACTGTAACTATCAGAAAATAACAATAGTAAAATAATAATAATAGTAGTAATAATAATAATCGCCATCATCATCATCAAGACCAATTGGAAATGGAACAAATAATATCCATTATTATAAATTGATTCAGATTTGATAGCTGGAATTACAGAAAAATCCTGAAGTAAGTCAGATTTAAAGACAACTGCAAGCACAGTGCTTTTTAGTTCAAACATTATTAAATTGACTTCATTGCTAAACTAAAACTCATGACATCTAGAGTTTATCATTATACAAAATACTGATAAGTATAGTTCAAACTACAACAACACAGCCAAACTTCTTGGATTGTTTAAGAAAAGATAGAAGCCAAACCCAATTCTCAGATGCAAACCAAAGTTTCAATTTGCACTTCTCTGTAGCTTATTGACAATAGCTAGGGAAATTACTATGAGTTGTAACAATGAGTCTATGACTTTATTTACTGAATGTATAAATACTGTCACTGTTATGTGTCAAAAAGAAATGTCTACTATTAAGATGAAAACAAACAAAATGACTACATAATACAATCACTTATTTATTGTGAAATATTAATTTATTTTCTGTTATCAGTCTAAACTGTTTATTTAATGAATATTAGCAATGCATAAAGTAAGCGTTGATGTAAAAATGAATTGTTTTATTATATTTGTATATTTCTACCTGTGTATACAATTTCAATAAAATATTTTATATATATATATATATATATATATATATATATATATATATATATATATATATATATATATATATATATATATATATATATATTACAATATTAGATTATAAAAAACAACCAAATATACAACTATTAGACAGATAGCACATATGCTAAATGTTATGATTAACAAATACAAGGGTGTAATATTTACAAACAAAATTAAAAATGAAAACATGTACAAACAAAAATAAATAAATTAATACATGAATAATAAAAAAGTCAGTTGGGTCACGTGCAGACTTATTTAAATGCACAAATATTAGAACACGTGTTCTAGAATACACAGAATATTTAAAATGTTTGAATTACTTATATCAGTTATTATTCAAAATGTTTATTTCTCTCCACGAATCAGCTGAATTCTTAAGAAGTAAACCAGATATTACCCTATCAGAATTGTACTCATTAAATTCTTTAAATCAAAATTTGTGAAACAAAAAGACAAGAAAACATAATAGTTACTGAAATATATAAACAATAGTTAAGATTTTAAGGAGTTATTCATATGGCATTATACTTTCATCAATGAGGTATGAGGATAGAATGATTCTTGAATATTTTAAATTTTTTACTTTGCTTTATTTTATAAGTTGTTTGCATGGGAAAGAAGCACCCACTTGCTATAGTGGGAATCCTATAAATAATTAATTTTCCATGGATATAAATGGATAATAGCCCTTCACTTTGATATTTGTTTAGAATTCTTTATTGATGTAATAATGTGTAATGAAAGGGATTGACTGTGTTTCATTTATCATAAATGGTAAAGAGGCCCTGTTAAGAACTATATTCTCAGTTTTTTTAAAGAATAAAATGATTATGACTATACTGCATCATGTTAATTCAAGACATAAGATTATAAAAACTAAAAGTATATAAATACGAGTAGCTCCCAAAATTAGATCATGCTGCAATCAGTTATATAAGCCATACAATAATAGCATGAAATACATATATGTTTCTTTGGTACACTTATGTGAGTCAAGTTTTTTAACTTAACTTATTTATTTATAGCAGGATTTGCACATATTTATGTATATTTATATTCATTTGTGCATGGTTATATATATTTTTATTTAGTCATCCAGTTATTATAGTACATTTATTAGTGTGTTTGATTGTTTTTAACTATATTTTTTAAAGAATTAATTGGCACAACATTTTATAATTAGTAGTGGGCGTGTTGTATTTTAGAGTTGTATAAATGTAGAGTTTTTTTGTGTTAATTCGCTCTGATGATGCCCTATGGACATAGGGTGAAAGCGCTTAGTCTGTGAATAAACAGTTCTTTTGTTCTCCTTCCTACCAGTTTGTGGATTACAAAGCATTTTGACACTTTTTTCTTTTTTGTTTTATGTGTACATGCTGCTTTGAGCAAGTTTGCTTTACCTTCTTTATCCAGGAAGGCCATAATCATCAATCCCAGAATAAATTTGTGGGTAGCCATCTGAAAATGTTGGGACTCATATAGCCAAAGCATAAAATGTGGAGACTGATAAACTGAAAATCTGGACTTGTATATGTGAAGTCTAAGATTACAGTTCTAGGAATATTCCCTTTTTCAAAGATATGGCAAGATCATAGTTATAAGAAGTTTATAGGACAGTAACAATGTTCAGTATTCACCTTTCTCCCGTATTTATGACCTCTTTTTCTATGGTTTGGTACCCTGCAATCTGAGTCCTGACATTTTAATAGAGAACCAACTTTGTGGACACTCGATTCAGTCATCTAGTTTATGTTTAAATGAAGATAGTAAATCAAACTGCTTAACATTCAAGGCAAGTTTATTTTGGAGGTTTTGGAGGTGCTAGGTTACAAACTTGTCTCATGTTTTGTTTATCTGTTGGTGAAGATTTAGGTTCCTGGTTTTAGTACTGGAGGAGGTACTGGACTTGCAAAATAAAAAAGGGTCCATGATAATTCAGTCTCTAATGGCATGTGGAACAAGATAGAAATGCTCCCTGAAAAGTCTATAACACACTGTAAAAAGGAATAGAGCTTCCAACTTCTTTTTGCCACATAGGGACTTTAAGCCCATGACATTCCTGCTTGGGAACCTCTGGGACCTTTCTAATTGCGTGATATGTTTAATGAGATGCTTCCCAAAGGGAGCATTGTACTTAATAATTTGATCAATGTGCTGAGTATAAGAGAGTGATTATCTCTCTTGGCCTTGATGCATCCCTTTGACAGTTAGCTGAACTAAATAATAGGATTTCCTGACAACTCCTGTAACATAATGGACAAAAGAGAGGTAGCTATTAAAGCAAATACCTAGGTCACTGTCCAGTTTTGTTTTGTAGTGGTGTATTATCTGTACAGTAGGATGAGGAGAGAGGCTGTCTAACAAAGGTGGTGATACTACACCTTTTAGCATTTCATTTGAGCTAATTTTTTACTAGATCAAGTGTTTACTAGAGAGACTTCTTTCTGGCGGATTCTGATGTCATAGGGTAACTTACAACAACCTTCAGTTTGCAATAGTCTTTTATTCATGTTGGTACAAATGATCTCATCTGCAAGGACTCTCTGACTGTTAGTAAGGATCTTAAAGCCCTCTTAGATAGCATAGCTTGTACAGGAGTTAGGACGTATTTTTCACAATTCAAATATAGAAAGGAGAGTCAGGTCACCATAAATGAAAAGATTTTTTTAGGTAAATATCTATATGAAAAAAATGTCCTATTTTAAAAAATGGAAATATATAGAGCATCCAAGCGTAATTTTGGGCTCACATGTGTTCAGACAGGATGGTGTGCAATTGTCAAGTTCAGGAGAGACAATTTTTGCAGCAGATATTTGTGTTATTCGGCTTTTCCCGGTTAGGGGTTGCCACAGCGGAACTCTAGTCTGCTAATGATTGGTAGTTGATTTTTGCATGCCGAGTTACCAGCCCTGACGCACAGCCTTAAACAAAGGTACGCCCATTCACGCATATCTCCCCACAGAAGACACTCTAGCTGAGAATTGAACCAGACAGCTTCTTACTGTGAGGCGACAACGCTACTGCAGCAAATATTTTGCAATATTTGACACAAACACAAGGCAGGATTTTGCCAGGTCGAAAATTTAACAGTTCACAGATAACAACATTTGATGCATCTCTGATGGTTGTTAATGCTAGGAGCACTAATAATCATTTATTTTATTGGAAAATTTGCTACATTCTCATAAGATTGATGTTGTTATTGTTTATGAAAAATGGTTAAAGAACAATGACTGGAAACCAGTTCTGTCAGGGTATAAATGTTTTGACTATAACAGACATTATAACAAAAAATCAGGTGGAGGTGTTATGATAGGGATTAAAGATAGCTATAAGACTTGTGATTATTACATGTTCAGTGATAACACCAATACTATAGATTGTGTAACTGTGACAGTAAAGACAATCCTGTAACATATAACAATTGCTGGAGTATATAGACTGCCAAAGTCAAGTGCTGATGACTAGAGGAATTCATACATTTCTTGCAAGAAACACAGGAGGGAAGAATAATAGTGGCTGTGGACTTAAATTTGCCTGAAACAGACTGGAATAATATTAATTCAACAACATTAGTAAGGAAATTATTCACAACATATGTTCAGGAACAACAATTACTTCAGATTGTAAAAAAAAAACAAACAAAAAAATCTTACTACCAGGGAATGGAACATACTAGACATTGTTTGTGTTCGTAAAGAAATTACTGTTACTTCATGTCAAGTTTTACCACCACTGATGTGCAGTGATCATGGGGTTATAAAGGTTAATTTATTGCTAGGTAGTTCAGCTGAACTGAAATCTAAAACCGTGCACAGAAGATTAATTACAGACTATATGGAAGCAAAACAGTCATTATATAAAACTAATTGGAGTGATGTGGTCACTGGAAAAAGTTCAGAGGGAATGAGGACAGTTTTGAAAGAAATTTTTCGAGTGCAAAAAATCAAAAATGTTTAACATCAGGATCTTGGCATACAACGTCAGGGAGATATACTTCCATAAGAACTGGATACTTGATCAAGGTGAGGGAAAAAATTATAAGAAATGAAAAAGATTGAGCTACAACTTTGAAACTGAAATAAACAAGTTTGATAAACAAATTAAGCATAGTGTGAGACAAGATCAAGAAAATTTTGAAGAAAATTTATATAAAGATATTGAGCATAATAGGAAAATGTTTTATAGATACATAAACTGTGGAAGGAGTAAAAACATACCAATTGATAAACTGTGCATATATTCTAAAATGTATTCATAGATGCAACAGATTAAAGATATATTTACAAAATTGTATGCAAAACAGTTTGGCTCCACACAGGGGGTAATAAGTTGTCCTAGTAACTTCCAGGTAACATCAGATACTAAAAAAGAACTATGCAAACTGAATCCAAACAAGGGAAGGGATGAAACAGAATTAGTAGCAATGACCAGAGAGCACTACAACAAGAACTTACAGTATTCCCCAATATTAGAGACATGCACTTATTAAACCTGACTCTAAGGGAAAGGGGAGTAGGACAAACCCAGAGTCACACTGCCCCTTATGTCGACTTTCATGTTCTGGAAAAATAATGGAGAGGCTAATAATGGATGTTATTGTCAGAAATGGAAAGGATGGGACTTGAAACCATATATCAGCATTCATATGTTGAAAATAATTCTAATACCACCTGTAAAATGATGTTCTATAACAATATAATAACAGCTATGAATGAAAAGTTGTGCTGTGATATAAATTATATAGATTTAACTTCAGAATTTGACAGGGTCATACACAAAACACTGATCAATATATTAGAACAACTAGATACTAAAGTACTCTTGATAAGATGGATAGCTGCATGGCTTACAAATAGGACATGGCAAGTATCATACAGAAATTGGACAGATGAAATTCTTGATTACTGTCCTGCAATGCTTTGTCCTGGGCCCATACTTGCTTAGATTGTATCTTTCAGACCTATCTTTTTTCATCTGAGGTATTGTACAGTCTGAATGCAGATTACTTGAAATTTTGAAAACTGATTACATGTGCTACAGACAAGACAAGACTGCAAAATAACTTGACTAAATTGACCATCTGGGCCAGGAGAATAATATGCTGATAAATACACGAAAAACTAAGCAATGAGATTTGGGGACATAAATTGAAAGCTAAATATTTAATGCAGCGCACAGAGATTGAAACTGTAGATTCATTTAAGGACCTGGGACTATGGGTAGATCCAGCTCTGAGCTTTTCTAATTTTATCAACCAATTGGTTAGTGATAGTTATAGAACTTTAGGTTGTATAAAAAGATTTATAAAGTTTAGGAAATCAGAAATGATGGGCGGCCATGGTGGTGCAGCGGTTAGCGTTGCCACCTCACAGCAAGAGGTTCTCCAGTTCGATCCTCGGCTGGGGTGCCTTCTGTGTGGAGTCTGCATGTCCTCCCTGTGGTCGCGTGGGTTTCCTCCGGGTGCTCCAGTTTCCTCCCACATCCTCTAAATTGGCCCTAGGTGTGAGTGGGTGCATGTGTGTACCTTCTGTGGAAGGTTGGGTGCTGGGCTGGCAACTCAACACCGTAAAACTCCACTGCCAATCATGAGCGGACAGGTGATCTGCTGTGGTGACCCCTAACCGGGAAAAGCCGAAAGAAGAAGAAGGAAATCAGAAATGATGAACTCATTGTTTGTTAATTACATTAGGCCCAAACCTGAGTATGGAGTAACAATATAAAAACCTTATAAGAAAACAAGCATGAGTAAACTGGAAAGAGCACAGTGGAAACATACCAAGGGCATTCAGTGATGTGAAAATTTAAATTATTATGAAAGACTAAAATATCTGAACTTTTACAGTGTCTCATATAGATATTTAAGAGGAGATAATATTCAGGTACCTAGAACATTTAGAAACAACTACTTCTGGGACTGTTTGGAGTTATCAAAAATTAATAGAGAATCATCAGACAACCTATGTAGAGGATGCTATAGGAATGTAAAGTGTACTGTTAAGGTTTAACTATAATAAAATAAACTTCAGTCATTGGCAGATTAAAAGAAATAATACCCACATGTGGGAGACAGTACTTAGAAAGTCGTCTCGCTAAACAAAAGAATGTATGATCTTTTATAGGAAAACTTTAACAAAGTAGTAATCTTTATCACTCATATCACTGCTAGCATCCAACAGAAAAATGCTAACTGATACAGTTCATTGCGTCTTTCGGCTTTGCCCGGTTAGGGGTTGCCACAGTGGAACTCTGGTCCGCTAATGATTGGCAGTAGATTTTTTTATGTGCTGGCTTGCCGGGCCTAACGCACAACCTTCAATGAAGGAACGCCCATTCACGCATGTCGCCACACAAAAGACACTCTAACTGAGAATCGAATGGGCAATGTCTAACTGTGAGGCGACAACACTACCGCAGCACCACCACCGCAGTAACCTATACAGTTTATTTTTAGACCATTACTGTATATCTAAGAAAAATGTCAAGTTTAGTAAAAATAGATTTGCAACTTTTTATCCACATTTTTAGCTTAGTATGGAATATATTTCTTTTTACCATGTGATTTAGAAAGAATCACACTCAAATAAAACCGCAGTGTTGCAAGTAAACCATCAACTCTAAGCCAGAATTAAAACACAAAGTTTATTGTAACTACAATAAACTTTGGTGCAAATTCAATAAAATTACATGGTCATTTGTTCTGTGTTCGAATTGCAGCATGATGTGAACATGGGCACAGTGAGTTTTAGATTCAGTAAAGTACATGTATAGGCACACAATCACATGCATTCACACGCATCAACGGAAAATTTGTGGGATGCAAATTTCAACATTAGTAGCTGAATTTTATACTAATGAAGCAAACCAACATGGTGGAGTGGCTCCGTGTCTGTGTTGGAAGTGTATGCAAAAATTATTTGCATACTGTAGCCGACACAGAAGCAAAGGTATGTAGAAGCCATGAAATATGGACAGAATGCCCACGAAAAGCTAAAAACATGTATTTAATGGCCTAGGATGTCCAAAAGAATTGGGTCTATATTAGATGAATGACTGCTTAAAATGTCTAGTATGACATGCTCAACAGCTTTTAAGCAAATGTTCATCTAAGCGAAATCCCATAATGTCGAAACAAAAAATTTCGAAAACTTATAGTTGGCCAGATGTCAGGAAGCCAACAGTTGACAGTTAAAATGTACACCATTAAGCCCCCCACACCCCCCTACTTAAATATAGCAACTCCGAGATCGCACCACAGTGGAGGACTGTCATAACATTACACAGGGTGAACAATGAGACTGCACCACAGTGGAGGACTGTAAGAATGGCTAGAGAAGGTGACAAGGTGAACGTTCTGACATCAGCCATTGGCTTCCTGACGGCTGGCCAACTATAACTTTTCAAAACTCCTTGTTTTGACATTCTTAGGTTTCACTTAGATGAACGTTCGCTTAAAGGCTGTTGAGCATGTCATACTCAATCTTTTAAGTGTTCGTTCATCTAATAGGGAACCAAACAATCAGGGTGGTCTCGGTCTGTCAGATCACTATAAATTTCTTAATTTTCCTTTTAGCACAATTTTGTGCAGTGCACTGCTGTTTGCAAAACATTTGAAAATTAATACAAATGTAATTTAAAAGATGGGTATGATGTATTTCCACAACAGGTATAGTAATACCCTACATTGTGTCTTTAACTCCATGCTCCCATGCTGTTGCCCAGATTACAGAGTTACTATCCATGTAGTTTCCAGGCTGTCAGCATGGTTATTATGTAAATGATGTAAAAAAGCAGTGGATTTGTTAAAGCACAAAAAACAGGGAACATGGAGGGTCATTCACTCTGTGTAAGCTCCTACAAGGTGTTTGTTTTCCATGGATGTTGATAACATCCGGGGGAAGAGGTAACCTTTTTTGTTATTTTATGGGGTCTTTTGTGCATGTGTGCACAGTGTGCTGCTTCATGCAAATGGCAATAATCCTGCTATCCTTATTTGTGTGAGCAGACCACCTTTGTACCAGACATTAGCTAGAGATCCAAAAATAGAAACCGAATGCATTCAATCAATATTGGCAAGAACCTCTGGGCATTGCACAAACCTGGTATGTGGGGCTGTGCTCTACTAATTCCCTCTAGTTGAGGCCTTTGTTTGAGTAGTCCTGTGGCAACAACTATTAAGTGTTGGACTAGGGTGCAGATAGTCTTGGGTTTAAGTACAGGGTATGTCAACTTTTATCATACTGTGCTGACATTTTAGGTCATAGAAATAAAGTGCAATTATCAGTAATTAGTGTATTCTGTACATATCATGACAATAGGGATAAAATTATATAATTTTTACATGATTTACTGTCATTATGCACAGCTGCACTCTGCTGTGCGTCGGTGCAAAGACTACAATACTGCATACTGAAGCAGGAATTTTAAATCATGTTAATTATATCCTAAGCAGGTGAATGTCATTGAAATTAGCCAATACCACATGGTGGTCCTACTCAAGAAATGTATAAAGTATGCATACAATCTATATTCTGATTTTACATTGATACTTCAACAACACTGGAGTAGAGACTTGGAACTTTTAACTGACATAATGCTAGGGGCTGCTGCAGCTATTTTATATCTGAATGTGTTTGAGGCTGAAGTCAATGCTGGTGGTGCTGATGACAATAGGCCTAGGCCAAGAAGGAGAAGACTGTTCAGGCCCAGGGTAACCTTCCAGGTGCTACATCAGCTGGAGATAGTAGAGCAATACAGGGTGGACAGGGATACATTACATGCACTCTGTGAGATCTATCAGCCTCAACTCAGAGCCAGAGTCAACCGAGGGGAACCCATGCCATTGGAAACTAACGTATGCGTGTAGCTCTTAGAATATTAGCTACAAATACTTTTCAAAGACCAACTGAGGACATGATGGGTGTGTCACAGGCATCAGCATCCAGGATCCTCCACCACTTCTTAGATAATATGCTTATACATGCCAGTGAACACATATATTTTCTCCCTTCTGCTGAGGAGAGGACCAGCAATATGCAACATTTCTATTGTGTAGAGCACTAACCTGAAGTACTGGGTGCCATAGATTGCAGTCATGTATACATCAAGGCACACCTTGCTGAGCAGGGTAGAATCTACATTAACTGCAGGGGATACCATTCCATCAGCTGCCAACTCATGTGCAATGCCCAGCAGATTATCTTGAATGTGTGCGCTGGCAACCCTGGCAGTTATCATGACTCCCATATCTGGCGCACATCACAGCTGTACCAGATGTTTGCTAGGGTGGACATCCTACAGGGCCATTTACTGCTGGATGTTGGCTACGCCTTGTAACCATGGATGATGACACCCATCAGAAATGCACACACACCCATGAAAGAACACCATAATGAAGGACACGCACAAACTAGGAACATCAAAGAGCATGTGTTTGGGCTTCTGAAATCACGGTTCCAGTGCCTAGATATATCTGGTGGATCCTTGCAGTATACTCTATGCACATGTAAACAAATATTCTCAGTTTTTGCTATGCTGCACGATCTGATTGTGAGGAAACAGCTGCAGCAGGGTCAGCAAGGGGAACTAACACATATCTCCGAACCAATGACTAGGTCACCACAGCCACAGCCACAGGAGGACTCAGGGGAGTAACCCCCAGCTGCTGTCCCTGTATGTAGATGTAGGCGTACTCAGTATGCCTTTGCTTTGGCTAAGAGACAAAGAATAGCACATTCATTGACCAGCTAAGGTCTAATACCTTCCTCCTACTCACATACATATATTAAAATTTAAGCAAGACAACTCACATGTATTGGCTGTATACTGCTTGCATCAGACAGAGTCAGCCCTGAACTAATGCTGTGTTAACTGCTGCATTTGCAAGGTAAGACCCATAGCTAGACTGTAGTGTTGAAGACTATTATGATATATCCTTGTATATGTCTTACCTTGTTCCAACATGCAAATATATAGTGGTGCTTTTGTAGATGTTAACATGTGAGTACACACACTTATATAACTACAATGCTACCATATGTAATTTTTATGCATCAGGTGTGAAACACTCACATGGTCCAAACAGCTGAATACTGTTACACCATACAAAGGAGAAGTTAGGAAAGGAGTCTAGTCCATTGCAGTTTCTAACTTCAGACTAGTTTGTATCCTATCAGTAAATGTGTTTTTTCCACACCCACAAAAACAGGTTTGTAAGACAGAGAGATGTATATTTGTAATCATAATTATGACAGGAGTTGTGTCTACTAACTGGTCTATGTCCAAATATAATTCAGAGAAGTACTTGTACAATATACAGTGCATGGTTTGATAGTAGTTACATTTTATGCAGGTTGTATGTGGAATGACTCCAGTTCTGGAAAAATGCTTTTGTGGCCAAGAATGTACAGGCTACATGCTATGTACATGCCAACAGTATGCATCCAAGGCATATTTATAGATGGGTAGTAAGAAGTCAGCTACTTAGCACTAGCAGATTAAATACGACTACTGAAGGGTTTAATAGAAAGGTAGATGCTATGGTTCATGACTTTACTTTAAGAAAATATAATACTAAAATTATTAATGATGGTATATTATTTATAAATTCTGAAAAAGAAAAAGTAGGTAAACCAAACTTATAAGGTAATACATTACATAACTGGTAACCCTGATTGGTCTGTTAGGTATATTACTAGTACAATACCCATACTGCACAAGTTCAAAAGATTATTGAAAGAAATTGGGATATTTTAACATCTAATAATGAAGTTAAAACATTTGTAGGTGATAAACCCCATTTTGAGTTTAAGAAAGAAAGTAAAAAATTTGAAACAGTTATATTATAAGGAGTATGTCCACTCTAATAGTGCTAAGGCCACTTCTGTTACTAATAGAAATCAGACAATGCCATGTTATAAGCACAAACGTAGTCCAAGTCCAAAAACCAGCTCTTTATTTCGGATCTGGTACCTCGGCCTTTCGCCGTCTTTTTGAACTGTTTGCTGTGAATGCCATGTTATAATTGTGCCTTTTGTAAATGTATTAATCCATCTAATGGGTTTATTCATCCTAGTTCAAAGAAAAAAATTCATTTTTAATGTATATGCAACTTGGTTTACTGAGAATGTGGTTTATCTGGCAAATTGTGAAAAAATGTATGCCATTTTATGTAGGCAAAACTAATCAGAAGTTAGAATTGATTCACATTTGTCAGATATATGCAGGTGCATTGTAACAAATGCATTATTTAAGCATATTGATGCTTGTGGTATGGAACATACATTTAAATTTAAAGTTTTAGCTAAAGTTTATTTTGGTATTAGGGAGGTGACTTGAATAATACAACTAAGATAAAAGAATACAAATGGATAAATTATTTTAGAGCAGATTATCAGGGCTAAACAGTTAAAATAGCATTAAGCCACTATTAAAAGAGAGTCACACACATGTTAAATAATGTTTATATGTTTTATATATATATATATATATATATATATATATATATATATATATATATATATATATATATATATATATATATATGCGTGTGTGTGTGTGTAAAAGTATATTTTTACAAATACAATTTTATAGGTTATATTTTTTGTAAGTAACGCTTATATATTTATAAATAGTATTTAGAGTTTGCATTTTTTTTAAATACCTGAACTGACATTTAGTACTCTTAGATGTGTGATCGATTCTTCAATTTTCATTTGCTGCCGGGTATTTTAAATTGTGTATATTGATGGGATTGTAGCAGTTGCTCTTTTATTACACTGAGGAAGAGTCCTGTGAGACTTGAAAGCTTTGTGTTTTATGTGATTTTATTAAAGGATTTTGAGATGTTTGCACTCCTTTTCTTCTTATGTTTTCGCCTAATTTTTATGTATCAGGCATGAAACACTCACACAATTCAACCACAGATGAATACTGTTACACCATGCAAGAAAGAAGTTAGGAAGTGAGTCTAGTCCATTGTAGTTTCTAACTTTAGGTTAGTTTGTATCCTAACAGTTAATGTGTTTTCTCCCACCCACACAAACAGGACTGTAAAACAGAGAGATGTATATTTGTATTAATAATTATGACAGGAGTTGTGCCTTCTAACTGGTTTATGTCCAAATATAATTCAGAGAAGAACTTGTACAATATATAGTGCACGGTTTGATAGCAGTGTACATTTTTATGAATGTGGTTGTGCAAGGAATGACTCCAGTTCTGGAAAGCTGCTTTTGTTGCCAAAAGAACTAAGGCAGCCATCCTGCTTGATGAAGCTTTAATCATTTTGGGGGTTCAAATCCTAATGTAAGTTGAAGTTTTGGAGGTGTTTTTGTAATAGTGTTTATTACAGACTGTGACTCTGTGTCCCATAATATTTTCATCTTTATATTTTTAGTACACATTTTCATGATACATCGTGTACTGAAAACAGTTTTAATAAGGTTTAAATATTTTGCGAGAAGTGCAAAACTGAAGAAAAAGAAAAAAAGTAGATATGAGCTGTATCAGACTGGCAATAGCAGACACTGGATACATTCAATTATTGCCCTTAGCAATTGTGAAATCATTGCCTGAAGTAATGATAAGAGTGGTCTGCAGTAGGACATATACATTACATTATTGGTAGGCTGGATGCTAGCAATGCACATCACATTTGCACCTTGCTTACCTAGGTGCAAACAGGTAAAAGGGGGAAATGCACATGCGTGTATACTTAAAAAAAATGCATTTTTGCTATGCTTATCATAGCTCTCAACTTCTAGATTTATGAAGAATATCCATAGTTTTACATAATATTGTAGTCTGTTCCTCATAAAATGTTGGTTTCTACAAATTTATTGTTATATAATGGAGAATGAAGTCAGAAAATTATGAAATACATTTGTTTGTGGATGTCATACCCTTCAGAAAATTCAGCCTTCCAAGCTGGTGTTCCCCACATCCCTTGATGATTCATCTATTATAAGTTCACATGCAGTCTTGTTAAAATCAGACTTGTCTAGTGGTGCTTGCATTAAAAACTGTGTTCTGTAGTCTGTGCCCTTAAGTAGGGGCTCAGTTCTCACTGTAGTAGTAGTAGTGTGTGTGTGTGTGTGTGTGTGTGTGTGTGTGTGTGTGTGTGTGTGTGTGTGTGTGTGTGTGTGTGTGTGTGTGTGTGTGTGTGTATCCATAAAGAAGAGTGGGAGTGTGTATCCAACACCGCCTCGTCAAATGGCATGGTTTTAGCATTGTTTTTATCTTGCAAAAACATCCATGTCTAGAGTCTTCAACCTCTTGTCCCCCACAGGGTCTGCTGATGTCATGTACTATAACATCACCTGCAGTACAGACTTCTGCTGTGGCACATGCATTAAGTACTGTGTTCTCTAGTCTGTAAACTTAAATATGTAGGGGTGCTAATCTCATTGCAGTCAGTTTAAAGCAGGTACAAGGCAATTTGTTAGGAGGCACAAAGTAGAACAGGTTTTCTTTCATTTACTCAATGCAACAATCAAGAAGCTAGTGAGTCTATGTAACTGCCTTGTCAAATGTTATGTTTTTGCAGTGTTTTTGTGCTAGCAAAAATATCCATGTCTAGAAGTCCTCCAACCTCTTATCCCCCACAGGGCCTGCTGATGTCATCTACTACAAGAACACCTGCACTTCTGTTAAAGTCAGACTTGTGCTGTGGTGCATGTGTTAAGTCCTGTGTTCTCTAGTCTGTAAACTTAGATAGCTAGGGGTGCTAATCTCATTGCAGTAAACTTATGTGTGTGTGTGTGTGTGTGTGTGTGTGTGTGTGTGTGTGTGTGTGTGTGTGTGTGTGTGTGTGTGTGTGTGTGTGTGTGTGTGTGTGTGTGTGTGTGTGTGTGTGTGTGTGTGTGTGTGTGTGTGTGTGTGTCCATGAAGAATAGTGGGAGTGTGTATCCAACACTTCTTTGGCAAATGGCATGGTTTTGCAGTGCTTTTGTGCTTGCAAAATCATCCATTTGTAGCAGCCCTGCGACCTCTTATCCCCCACAGGGCCTGCTGATGCCATCTACTACAAGAACACCTACAGTCCAGCCTTGTGCCATAGTGTGTGCATTAAGTACTGTGCTGTCTAGTCTGTAAATTTAGATAGGGAGGGGTTCTAATCTCAATGCAGTCAACTTGATGTGTGTCTCCATGAAGAAGAGTGGGAGTGTGTATCCAACACTTTCTTGGAAAATTACATTGTTTTGCAGTGTTTTTCTGCTTGCAAAATCATCCATTTGTAGCAGCCCTGCAACCTCTTATTCCCCCACAGGGCCTGCAGATGTCCTCTACTACAAGAACACCTGCAGTCCTGTTAAAGTCAGACATATGACATGGTGGGTGCATTAAATACGGTGCTCTCTAGTCTGTAAACTGAGGTAGGGGTTCTAATCTTAGTGCAGTCAACTAGGTTTGTATCTCCATGAATAAGAGTGGCAGTGTGTATCCAACACTACAAGAACACCTGCGTTCCTGTTAAAGTCAGACTTGTACTGTGGTGTGTGCATTAAGTATTGTGTTCTGTAGCCTATAAACGTAGATAGGTAGAAGTTCTAATCTCACTGCAGTCAACTTGGTGTGTGTGTGTGAGCTGTTGGTGGACATTATATAGACCATTTTACAGCAGCCTATGGGACACTGTCTTCATGTCTTCAACAGACACTGCTCAGCTGATGTCATCAGCTATATTATATTATTGGATATATATTCATCACAACAGGCCATGGGCACACACTGGCCTGGCAAACAAGTAGATATCACCTCCTCCAATATAAGACAGACAACAGTGACATCTCTTTTACTGTATGCACAAACAGCATGACATCTCTTTGCAATGGTGATGGACAGGTTGACACATGATAGAAAAGTAAGATGTGGTGGCAACAAACACGGCAGCCAGTTAAATTAAACATATATGTATTCAGGCACAAAATAGTAAGCACTTTCACATGAAACAACCATGCTTCATCAGACTCTTAAAAAACTGTAAAATCACCTTTAGTGTATATATACACAATCAGTCATCTAATTGAGGTATTCGTTGTCATGGTAATTAATTACTAACATCAAGCAAAATACATATACTCATTGCAGTTAACCAAAAAACATTACATAAATTTCACAATTTCAGATTAAAAGGCAACATATAAAAATAATGTTATTCAAAAGACAGACATAGTAATAACACTTTCTATTGTAACTCATTTAAAAGTGCAACATTTTCATTTCACTAAATAACTGCCTATCTCTTAAAGCGAGAACCCTACTCGCTTCCCCCCATAACTCAATTACCCAACTTTATAATTCTAATTTAAATTTCAAAACAGCATATAAGTGCATAACAATGTTTGATCCCTATAAAAACAACATAACATGAAACACACATCACTAATGAAAAACAACAAATCAAAAGACTTAGCTTGCTTTGCATTGTAACTGAATTATCCACCTTTAAAATTCTAATTTAAAGTTCAAAGCAGCATATTGATATGTTGCAATGAATGATCCCTTTAAAAACAACATAGCATAAAGCTCACATCATTTAATAGAAAGCAATAAGTCAAAAGCTACCTAAAAACATTATTAAATGGCAAAAATCAATAAAAATATTTGAATTTCCTTACTTCAGATTCACCTAGTAAAACATTTGGATAAGTCAAAGTTCCTTATCACTAACACAGTGTAAAACATCATGAGAACACAGCTCACTCTTAAATTAACTTACCATCAAGAATTAGTGGAAGTAAAGAAATCCAAAATCATTATTAGAAATCAGTAAAAAAGCTTACTTCATGTGGCTTGAATATTACACAGGGGAACTTCTCATCCTGGTTTATATAATAAAATAATAATAAGATCAGACCAATAATGAGATTATCCTATTGACAAAGGCAAAAAACTATTCCAAGAACAAGTCTTGTGAGAAAATATCTCTCTGTTGGCATAGCAACCATCAACCAAAAACTATCCCTATACAAAAAACTCGAACAGAGCTCGCCTATAAACAAGATGTAGGTCTCTTGAGGAATTCTTAGCAACCATCGACCAACCTACACTATTTATTAAAACTCCTATCTACTAGTGAAGCAATTTCCTATCTTTAAAAATGGCTTTAAAGATATGGCATCATTCAGCCCAAAGCCTTTGTCTGCTTACAACTGAATGATCCATCTCTGTTCTGGCTTTTCAACCTGGTTTTTAACATTACCTAATCTATCATCTGTATATATAATTTGAATAACTGAAAAAGTAAACTGATGCTCAACCCCCTTCAGCATAGAATGTCTAGCTAAAGCACTTCTTTCATCCTGTATATTGGTGTAATAAATATGCTCAGTAATTCTATCTTTTAATACTTGGGTGGTCATGCCCACATATAACATTGGGCATTTCGCACATCTGGCCAAATATACCACATCCTTCTTGGTACAATCTGCATAACAAGAAAATATATAATCTTGGAATTATCTGGATGTATAAACATATTATCACTAGAAATATATTTACAATAATTACAACGTCCAAATCTAAAAGTCCCTACTCTCCCTGCACAGGACTCTAATCTCAAAGTACCAGACCTGTTACACAGGCATTTCTTTATAGATTTCATATTTTTGTACATAATAGCTGGTTTATCACCTACTATTTTCCTAATATTATCATCAGCTGTTAACATATGCCAATTTCATTGTAAAACATCCACTATATCTTTTTGTCAGATGTAAGTGGCAAATAAACCCTACATCTACTTGCATCAGACTTCTTTGATGCTGGTGTAGTTACATTGTTCTTATCAGCATAAAAAGGTTTACCTATCAAACGTCTATCATTTCTGACCTCTTGAAAAATGTTATCACAGTCCCTCTCATTATATCCTCTGTCTAAGAACTGCTTCCTTAAACTCTTCTCATAAATTGCATAATCTGTATTCTTACTAGTCAATATTGATAAACTTAAAGCTTGTCCCCTCATAACATTGTTAAATATATATGATGGATGCATACTGTTCATTTCTAAAACAAATTATTTTTACATTCTTTTTTGTATTGTAAACTAGTCTCCCATCAACCTTCTTAAGTTTTACATCTAAAAATTCCATCTCACACATGGACGTATGTAGCTTAAACATCAGAAATGGGGTAGTATTCAGCAGATACTGTATATAATCTAACAATTCAGAGTTCAGACCTTGCCATATGAAAAAAATATGACCCACAAACCTTTTATAACTAGTCAATGACTTTGAATAGTGGCTGTGTGCTAAAGCCATGGTGAACTCCCAGTGCACCATAACAATATTGTCATAAGTGTTGGTGCAGGGGGTACCCATGGCTACTCCTGCTTTTTGATGGTAATACTTCCCATTAAATATAAAAACATTATTTTCCAACATCAGTTCCATCAACATACATAAAGCATGTATGGTGTTTGTGGAAAAATCACTGTTCTTCCCTAAAAATTCTGTCATATACTCAATACCTATAGAATTTGGTATACAAGTAAAAAGTGATCAGACACCACATGTGACTAGTATTTCATTCTCTCTTAAAGGATTAGTTATTTATTTATTTTATTTATTTTATTTATTTGCATTTGTTGACTGGGAATGTCTGACTGGACGTAGGTCCATTTTCAGCAGAGGCCCGGGAGAAAAGCTCCACAGTTAAAATAAACCAACAGTAGTTACATTGGATTACATAGCGATTAACAATTTGATTAATATAGCAATTAATTACAAACATATTTACAGATGAAGAACATAGTACATCAGTAGACAACTAGAATCTTTATCTGCGAAGTACATAACAGACATCAACAAAAGTTACAAAAAGAAGTTCCTGCTGTATAATATGTACTAGGCTTATGAGCATCTGAGCTTGCTATAATCAAGGAAGTTAGTGGGGTGGAAAGAAAGGTAGTGGTTGGATGGGGTGGGTGATATTAGAGTGGGAGTTGCAAGGGCATAGCCAGCATGTTTTTAGGTGTGCTTTTAGTAAAGTTTTGAAGTGGCCAGATTTTGGCCAGATTAGTTTGTAGATCATAATATAAAGATGTTTGAAAACTTTTGGTGTCTGTTAAAATTGTTAGAACCTTCAGTAGTAATGGATGTAACATCTTCTCTAAATAGATCAAAATTGGCTCATTGAGCCATCCACTACCAGACACAATTGGTCTATCTGGGGGGGTTCTTCAAAGATTTATGTATTTTGGACAAGCCTTTAATCAAAGGTATAACTGGTGCTTCATTTAAAAAATAATCATACAACTCCTTACTGATATATCTACATGCTAAACTGTCATATAATTCAGTATGAACTTCACTGATCATCCTTTTAACATCTGGAAGTGTTATACTTTGATAGGTATATGAATCAGATAGTAACAAATGTATAGCTTTTTAATAATCAGCTCAGTTTACAACAACTATCGCTCTGCCTTATGATTTCCCATAAGATTCCCAGTACATTTAAGGGTGCGGTCGAAGTTTTCGCACCAGTTCATCAGGACCTATGTTTCCCAGCTTGCAGTCATCTGCAAACTTGGTCAGTCTGAATCCCACTGTGTTGGCCTGGACTTCTGAGAAGTAGATGCCAAATAGGAGAGGACCCAGGACCGATCCCTGTGGGACTCCACTCGTGACTGGTCAACAGTCTGACTTGGAGTCCACTACGTTTACACTGTGGGTTCTATCTGTGAGCCAATTTGCAACCCACCTAATGATAAAGGGGTTCATGCCTAGTTTGGTGAGTTTATCAATAATTCCTGAGTGGGGAATGGTATCAAAGGCCTTGGCCAGATCAAGGTAGGCTGTATGAACTGCCTTGCCCTCATCCACAGCTCTGGTGACTGACTCAAAGAAGTGAACCGGGTTGAGCAGGCATGATCTACCTTTCACAAAACCAAATTGTGTGGGATCTAGAGTTTGGAGATTCCCTATATCCTTGTTAATTAGGTCCATGATGATGTGCTCCAGAGCCTTATATATCAGACTCATCAGACTAATGGGGTAATAATTCCCAGGGTCTGTAGTCACTCCCCCTTTATGGAGAGGTATGACTGTAGCAGTGTGCCATTTGGTAGGGACAAAGCCTGAGATGAGGCTGTGATTGAACAGGGCACACAGATGTGGTACCAGTTCACTTTATAGTTCATGTAGAACACATCCAAGGATATTGTCAGGTCCCATGGAAGCTGTATTCTTTGGCCTTGGACAATGCAGCTTTAACCTGTGCTGCAGTAATGCTGAGTGCCTGGCATTCCTCCGGTATTGTGATTGGTCCTTTGGGGGGGGGGGGTAAAGTTGGCACTGAATCTGTTGGCCAGTATGTTGGCAATATTTGTTGGCTTAGTATAGGAGGTACCATTGTGCAGTAACTCAGAGCAAACCTGGGTATTGCCTTGGAGATTCTTGATATAGCTATATAAGACTTTGTGGTTGTTTTAGTATCTGCCACAATTCTACCTTCATAGCTGGCTTTAGAGGTTTTGATAAGGGATCTCAACTTTTTGTTGAGGCTAATATGGCAGTTTTTTCAGACTTGGGACTTCACCTTTTTCTGCAACAGTTTCTTCTTTCTGTTGTAGAGTTTATTAATGGTAGGGGACCACCAGATTGGCTTCCTTTTTTTGGAGGAGAGTGTTTTGGTTCAGTTGGGTATTGCTAGTTCCATGCATTTATGTACATGTTCGTACAGTGCATCAGTGTATGATTTAGCAATCATGCATCAATTTTCCATTGACATGGGTGCTGTGAAGTTAGCCACCTCTATTTTTAGGAGCCCAAAGTCATCTCTGGAGACGTTTTCCATGGTGGTTACTTTTGTGGGGGGGGGGGGTGAGATGTGGACTTCCAGGGTGATTAGTTTGTGGTCGGATCTAACCAGGGAGGAATTGACTATTGGTGAAGAGAAATGGTTTCCCATGTTAGTAATAACCAGGTCAAGGATGTTGCTTCCTCTAGTGGGGGTAAGAATAAGCTGGTCCAGGGCATTGGAATTGATGAATTCCAGGAAGCTTTGGGCCAGTGTATTGGTGCAGGAATAGTTTTCATAGTTGATGGAGGGATAGTTGAAGTCACCTAGTATGAGAGTGTTGGGTTGGACCCTAGAAGTTTCCAGGGTGCTTAGGAATGTAGAGTGAGAGTCTTGGACATGGTTGGGGACCTATAGCAGGCTACAACCTGAATCACTGTCTTACCCAATGTTAGTTGTACATGAAGTATCTCTGATGCATTATGCTGGGCTACTAGTCTGGAGGTGTGCATATCCTTTATGACTATGGAGAAACCACCACCTTTGGAGCTTCGGTCCATGTTCTGGGGCCAAAAGCTGTGGAATGAGTTATAGCCTGGTAATGCAGGGGTGCTTTCCGCTGCTTTAAACCAGATCTCTGTTACAGCACAAATGTCGATGTTCTCCATTTTGAACAGTGCTTCGAGCAAGTGCATGTTGAAATTTAGACTTCTAGCATTGAGCAGCATGACCCTCAGACTGCATTTATTTATAGCTGTTATGGTGGTAATTTGGCCTTTGTGCCTGAATAAACATATTTTTAATTTAACTGGCTGCTGTTTATGTCGTCACCATGTCTTACATTTCTATTTTGGGATTTATATGGAGCGTGGTGACTTTATTCTAGCAGTAAAGGTTTTATTGCTGTTAATACGTTGACACATGAGATCACACAGGAGTCCCCATGGACTATGATGTTTGCAGATGATATGATCTGTATTGATGGTAGGGAAAATGTTTAGGATATCCTGGAGAGGTGGGGTTATGCTATACAGAGGAGACTAATGAAGGGCATAAGGACTAAGACAGAATAATTGTGTGTGAATGAGAGGGAGGATAGAGGAATAATGAAACTGCAGGAAGTAGAGTTGGTGAAGGTGTATGATTTTAAATACTTGGGATCAAAAATTCAGAGTATCGGTGAGTGTGGAGGAGAGGTGAAGAAGACAGTGCATGCAGGGTGTAGTGGGTGTAGAAGAGTGTCAGGAGTGATTTGTGGCAGACGGATACCAATAATACTGAAAAGGAAGGTCTAGAAGATTGTAGCAAGAACGGCTATGTTATATGGTTTGGAGACGATGGTACTGACAAAAAGACAGGAGTCATAACAGCAGCTGGCAGAGTTCCAGATGTTAGGATTTGCATTAGGTGTGCTGAGGATGGACAGGATTAGTAATCAGTATATTAGAGTGTCAGCTCAGGTTGTATGCCTTGGAGACAAGGCCAGAGAGGTGAGATTGCATTGCTTTGGACATGTGCTTAGGAGGAATGTTGGGTATATTTGGAGACAAATGATAAGGATGGAGCTGGCAGGTAGGAGGAAAAGAGGAATGCCTAAGATAAGGTTCATGGATGTGGTGACAGACGACATTCAGGTGGTTGGTGTGACAGAAAAAGATGCAGAGGAAAGGAAGAACTGGAAACAGATGATGTTCTGTGGTGACCCCTAATGGTAGTAGCCAAAAAATTAGATTAGGATGACATCTATTTTGGAGAAATCCCACCTGTACATTTGTGGCAGGAGTGTACATTAGGAATATATATTTGAAAGGTCGTGTTTCTGGACCCAGTGTGAGCTTTAACAGCATTTCCATGTATTACTTGCTCTGTGGTTGTTTATTTGCAGAGGCCTTAACACTTTGATCTCATGCATGCAGAAATGCCTTCTGTTACATAACAATCAGCAATTAAACCACTTACTGATCCATTACAGAACCTGCTAATGTATACCCCATAGGTTACTCCCCTGAAAATACCACTTGGTTCACATATACCCCTCATTTTAGCATTCTCTATGCAGCTAATAACAGCAAAACAACCAGCAAATTAGCCACAGAACTCAAAACTTGCTGAAGAATATGTTTAATACCAAAAGTAGGTTAAAAACATCCACAGTTTAGCCTTTCATCTGTAACACTAAGACATCATCAGAACTATTGTCCAAATGCTTAGCTATCACCAATAAGTGACTGGAATACTCTGTTAACTGAGAAGACCTTATTACATTTAAAAACATAAAATGTTAAACGCTTTCACCCAGCAAGCTGTAGGCTTCATCAGAACGTAATGATTACTGAATACTGGCGCTTAAATTCAAAACTTGGCTCCAAGCATTTTTTCATTAAAGAAACATACACTTAATGAAAATGTTTGACCCAGAAAAAATATTGTATCTACATACATATACAACTGATTATGCCGATATATTTCTATATACCATAAAATAAAAATTAATAAAACTCTTATTATATGCATTACTTAAAATATGCAATTAATTCATCTTATAGTTCATTATACATCAATTCATCATAACATTCAGTATGAAATGTATGAGTGTTAATCAATCAAATAACATGTAATATATAACTAATACATATATATGAATGAATTAATTACTGAAGATTCTAAAAAATCTAAAACCTACTTGATATAAATAAATGAATATTCATATAAATTAATAATGTACCTATAGAATAAAAGTAGTATATAAATGTAATATGTATTATGGGGTAGATAAATACAATAAATATGGTCTTGCTTAAATGACATTAATAACACCTGTGATCATTGAATAATTAAATAATAAAATGTTTTTGCTATATTACCCTTGAATTAACCTTTGTCCTTCATCTAATATGTTATTACACAACTTATTTTATAGCCAAAATGGGTTTACTAGAGATGTGGTCATTAAGACCAGGCAGTGTAGAAGCATCCGTTAGTAATTGCCACCACACGTCTTTATACCCGAGGAGGGTTTTGTAATCACCTCCCCTGGGATCCATCCCAATAGTTTCTAAAATAGCAAACTTGAAATCATGAGATTCTCCTTGCTTTTCTATGTGCCTATATAGGGCATTATTGGTGTCCTTCCTTCTGATGCTGTATGTATGGTCATAGATATGTTTTCTAAAGCATCTGTCCGTTTTTCGTATATAAAAACATGCACATTGGGTACACTTAGCCATATATATATATATATATATATATATATATATATATATATATATAAAACCATTTTGGTGTTACAATTATCAAGTTTAAACGTTACTGTGATATTTAACCCATTCTCAGTTAGGATGGTTTCCTCTTCTAATATATATGACCATTGATTATAGCACCCACATTTCTTAGTGTGTCTGCTGTTTTTTATTATTAACACCCTTAACTGTTGATACTTGTTTATGATGTTCCAAATAACTCTTTATATTCCTGCCCATCTTGTATACAAAATTAGGTTTCTCTCCAATTATATCAGATAGGGCCTGATCCACCAACATTAAATTCCAATATTTATTTAATATACTTTTTACTTGCCCTACCTCAGGATAATACCTAAGGATACATGAACGTTGGTGTTTGTCACTTACTTGATCGTCCCTTTGTCCAATGATTTGGGTAGAATTACCAACAAGATGTGACCCCAATAAGGGTTTGTACTTCAACCATTAAAACCTGTTTGATTGTCTTTCTTGTCAAGCTGATTCAGCCCTTTCTTGATTATGTGGGCATATTTAGTGTTTCTCTGCCCATATCTCATCTCTGATTGAATCCAGAAGTGGTGATGGTGGTGGTGGTGTGTGTGTGTGTGTGTGTGTGTGTGGGGGGGTAGCCACGGTCCAAAAACATGGATCTTAGAATGTTGAATTGTTCAAGACACACAACACCATCCGAGGTCAACTGACAGGTTCTGATAAATTGACATTTTACTATCCCCCCTCTTCTGCTGAAAGGGGAGGCAACTGGTGGAAAAAAGAAATGTGTTACAATAAGTGGACGTCCTCTAAATCCTGGTAGTGAATTCTTCATTAATTCCTTTTCTGATGTTAATGTCAATATAATTAATCTAGGTTTGTTCAAAGGAATATGTGAACTTTAAAAAGGAGGTGCTGGCTTGTAAATGTAGTATGAATTCTTCAAGTTAATTAACACTTCCTTCCCAAATAATAGGTAGATCATCGCGGTATCTGAAGTAGCCAACACATTTGGAGAAAAGGGGGAGTTTAAAAAGTGATTCCAATTCCCATCTTAATAAGACAGCTTTTGCAAACATGGGGGTGCATGCAGCCCCCATAGCCACTTCAAGAGTGCGCTTGTAAAATTCATCCTCAAAGGTCAGAAAGTTGTTAACACAAAAGTCCATGAACTCACTAACCAATTCATAATATTTTCTATTATTCCTACAGCATAGACTTTCTTCATCCATCCCTCTGGTACTGCATATGATGGGCCACTTGACCATTTGTATATCATTCTTTGTTACCATTTGCAGGTATTTTTAGGGGTTCAGGGTTAATTTTACTGTACTAGTGAGTTTATCCGTGGTTTGTTACTTCCTCTACATTTATTTTGTTATAATACTTTCAGGGTTTACAGCATACTGCTTGAGCTCAGTTACTGATAGATATAGCTTTACTCTATGCTTTCCTGTGTTATGTTAGGCTGTTAAGGGTCTTACCCTTCCCCAAAAGTAACTCTGTATGTCACTACAGAGAACTAGAAGCAAACAGCATGGCATACCGCTATTTCCTCTATTTTTGAGTTCCTTCCTAAGGCAGTGTCATAAGGCAAAGATCTTGCCCACAAGAAGGATTTGCCCCTTTAGCCATATTACTGATTCACAAACCAAGGTACTTATTATTCAAACATATGATGTTCTGGAGAGAGTGTTTGCATAGTAGTACGTTATCTGTGTTTCACAGCTGATGTTCTTAGTAGTTGTCCTTTAGCTGAACTGCAACCACATCAAGCAGTGATAACTTGAAAGCTGATTTTGGAATTTATTAAAAAAAAAAAAAAACAGTACTTCGCAATTCTTCTTAGCAATATATCCCAGTATTTTACCCATGGTTACAATATCAGCAAATGTTAACTATTTCTAAGTCGACAAATTAACTGAATTCAACTTTTTCGTACATAGTCGTAATTATTTATTCATGTCTATTTTATATAGTACCTAACGTATTTCATTTTAATATGATATGCACCTTTTTAATACTTTGTACTTTTGCAACTACCTTGTTTAAGTACTTTATTAAGAACTATAGGAAAGGTCTGCACTGTAGGAATAAGCCTAGGATTCAAACATCTACTGATATGTTATGAGTACTCCCACAATTAAGTATAAGGAAAGTATTTAAACATAGGTAGTTGTAAAAGTGCTACATATTTAAAAGGTGCATATCATATTAAAATGAAATAGGCTAAATACTACATAAGCCTACACATGTATAAATATATAAGAATATATAATTAGAAGGAGCTGAATTTGATTGTGTAGTAGTCTTACACAGAGTTAACAAATGCAGGTATTGTAAGCATGCTTCTACTGACTTCCTAACACACACACACACACACACACACACACACACACACACACACACACACACACACACACACACACACACACACACACACACACACAAACTTTGTGTTCAAATACAGGATAAAATTGCACAGGTTAACTTTCAAGTAATTAGAATGGGCAGAAAGTCATATAGTCATATAAGCATCTTTAGAGTAAATATTGAAAGATTGTATTGCACTTTAGTTAACTAGTTCAACACTGTTTTGTGCCATGGGCTATAGCATTACAGTTCATCTACCCAAGATAACTTGAGATAAGGCTTAAAACTAACAGTACTACACCTTTAATTACAATCTATGTATTCACTATTTCACAGTGTGGATTTCTTTTAATTTTATTTTACTCATTGTTCAACTCAGGTGAATGCCTCTTTCTACAAATAAGTGAAGTGCTCTCTCTACTTAATTTGTATAGAGGCATACAGTTTGTGTATAGTAACTGTTAGACTAAAGGATAATGCTCCTGAACTTATAGATTTAACCTGTATGCTCTCCACTGACAAATCAT
This sequence comes from Protopterus annectens, assembly GCF_019279795.1. Taxonomy (NCBI): domain Eukaryota; kingdom Metazoa; phylum Chordata; order Ceratodontiformes; family Protopteridae; genus Protopterus; species Protopterus annectens. Next base: position 1,397,052,288 of record NC_056732.1, on the reverse strand, counting down.
TACTCCCAATAACTAAACATAACAACAATGCAGGATAATGCCTGTATTCACAATGCATTGCTAATAGCCGGAGTAGTATCTCACTCTCCACTTAGAAGAGTCTGCAACCTGAAAGACTTTAAAGCAAAACTGAAGCAACACTTGATATGAATAGCTCAACACCTGCACCACCCCTGGTTAAACTGGTACTAATATAGCTGTTATGAATTCATGTCATAACTCTCTGCTGCACAAAACTTAATATACTATTATCACAGCTATACACTCAGCTCCTCTCTCTGTCTCATCTCCTTTATCTTCCTTGTGCCTGCTCCCCTCCTTCCTTTTTTTGGGCTGCTCTAACTCTTTATGTTGAAAATATTCATATACAACCCATGTAGGTGTTATTTTCAATCACATTTGTTTGTAAATGATGTAACTGATGTCGAGGATGTCTGAATAATGGAGCTCTCATGAATGAAACTGACTACAGATGATGAAACAATGCAGATGATGTCAATGTCTGTATAATGGACCTTTTCTCCCCAGGCCTCTGCTGAAATGGGACAATGCATACTTAGACTATCCCAATGAACAAATGGCAATAAATAAAAAAAAATTCAAACTGCCAGATGTGTTATTGTTTCCACATGAATCCTAATGAAGATTCATAAAATGTAAAATGTTTCTAGTAGCTAGGCATAAAACCTTTACACCTTACCAGACTATGCTATGGGACAGTTCTGCACCCTTGATATTCAAAGAAACTGTAGTATTATTGCCATGATGATGTAGTGCAGGTAGGCATAAAATATTTACACCTTATTGTGCATTGCACTACACGTCAGCACAGAAGAATCCTAAATGGCATTCTATTGTACCACAACATGCATCTATGTGATCAGTAAAGCAGTGGGACAGTAGTCCCATATCTGCAAGCTGAAAATGTAATTGCATTAGATAACATTCTTATTTGTTGACAGGCCTCTGCAGGCCTCTGGCAGTTTACCAGTACTTATCATCCCTGATCAATAGCCATCTGATCTGCTGTACAGAATACCTGAAAACAGCACTATTGGTCAAGTAGAAAGCAAGACTCAATACATGTAGAGAAAGAGTCAGTTTTTATAATTGCTTGTAATTTTATAATATATAATTGTATGAAATACATCCATTTATCTGTTTTCTTGATTGTCCAGGTGAGTATCAGTGTTGTAACAAGCCAAGCAGGGCAGGGCTGGCTGGACCTCCCTATCTTCAGCAGCAATTCCGAGCTTATCCTATGGGATTTCCTATTATTTCCACACAATATGAATGTTATCTGTCGAACATGCGTAGGGACCGCCCCACAGCCTTCTCCCAGTGGGCTGTGTCTGGTGCATCTCCCATGAGAGGTGGCTATGGGGCAGCTTCATTAAGTTACAAAACCACCTCAGCTGACCCCTGTTGGACCAGAACAGCAGTCACTGTTCTTTGAGATCCTCATGTATACAAAGTGTCAATATCCTAGTGCAGATCAGTAGCAGTCAGACTTCTTCAGCTTTCTGCATTTGTACTGTTTCAGTAAAGAAGAACACAATTTATTTACTACATTTGGTAAATAGAAATTTGTATCACAAAAATGCATTTATCAATGGATTCCTGGGGCAAAAAACTCCAGGAAAGAACAAAATTACAGTCAGTTATAGAATAAGTGATCAATGTATATAAACAACAATGCTACAAAAACAGGAAAACAACCATATACAATTATTAAAAATAGTTTTAAGAAATATTAAAAAGGATGACAATATAAGTAAATATAAATCAAAAACAGGCTGAACAATATCTTAGTACAATTGTCAATGACTCTCGTAAGAAATGAAAGAACAGAGCTTTGAACGTAAACAAAAGAAGCGGCTGAAGCACGATGATCAACAAAAGAAAATACAAAATATACATGTTTTGCAGTCTGGTTAGTACACAGTAGGATAGCAGTAAGGTTTGGAAGTAATCCGGTGTTTGTCAATAATTGGGGTAATGCTTTAGTTGGTGTCAATTTTTTTATTTTTTTTTTTATTTTTTTTTTTGCTTACACATTTTATCTTCTCTTAATTGACCATTGAGCAGGTTGATCTCGGCACACTGTTATTTGATTTTAATACAGTCACTTTAAAAATGGTTAATCCTGTTAGCAGGAGATTATGTCATCTGGGTCTTGGTTCTTGTTTTTAAATCTAGTTTTGTTTTTTTTTCTAGCTTTATCTGATGAAGTCTCTTTGATTGTTTAAAACTGAGATGAAAGCACTTATCTTGTTGTTTTAACAATAAAGGATTTGGTTGCCCTAAGGAGAAGTGTTCGTGGTCGTGTTTTGCCTGCCTGCCTGCCTTCTACCTGGCTTTGCTTGGATTATTGGTTTTGTTTTTGCCTTGGTCTGGTCATATGGAAAGGTGCTGATGCAAATTTTTAGCCTTCTGCTAGGTTGTGGATGTGGTGTAGGCTACATAAATGCTTCTCAACAAAGTATAGTACTGCCACTGCATAATGTTTACCACTGTGGACATTAATGCTGAAAATTGCTACAGTTAAATTAGAATACTCATGACATGGCTGTAGATGTTACTGTACTGTACTGTACTGTTCCCACAGGACAATGATCCAGTAACTCTATATAGTCCAGACTGCAGAACTGCATCTGACCTCCTAAAGGGGCCATCTATATTTTGTGTACATCTAGATACTTTGGAGTATTGATAGTCCATGTGCTATAACATATAATGAATTCTTAATCAATTGCAGTGTTAATAACACAGGCTGTCAGAGTATTTTTGCATACCTTCCCTGATGATTTTTGTGCGGTAGAAGGTGGTGCAAGGGACACACAGTGTTTTGATCAGCTGAAGCATTATGTCTCTGGATCAGAATTAGCCATACTAATTTTTGTCTCAGGTGCTAAGCCCATTGCAATCCTAATTACATCTGGAAAATATCCATGTTTGTATAATTAGTGTGACTTAGTTTAAATGTAAAGAAATCACTCCTTCCTTACCTGGTTTGACATCCCTTTTTGTGCTGTTAATCAAGGAGCCTGAATCCTCACTACTGACACTGGAGAGGGGCATTCACTTGGAACAAAAATAGATGCACCCATTATTTCCAGATACAGCTGTCTGCATCAAGCACAATTTCCCTTAGGGGTACACAGGAAACATACTCAGTCCGGGGTCTGGATCATTCTATGTCTCTCTCTCTCTTCAGGGGCCCAATGAGATTGCCCACTGGCACAGCTGTAGAGATGAGTCCTCAGCCAAGTGTCAAAGTCAAGTCTTTCAGCACTCTCTCTGTAAAACCAATGCTTCATGCCCCTGCTTCAAGCAGCTGACACACACATACACTTGGAGATTTGATTTACACATGCACACACACACACACACACACACACACACATACACACACACACACACACACACACACACACACACACACACACACACACACACACACACACACACACACACATACACACACGCACACACGCACACACGCACACACACATACACACACCTGGGAAAGACTGACACATATTTACTAGCTATGCCCCCTTCTGCCCAGACTATAAAGTAGTTGCAATGCCACCAGACACTCCAAAGTCAGCTACTCTAATGCTCTTACAAAGGTACCCAATTATAGCAATGCAGTAAGGCTTTCAGGAGTGGCCACAGAGACATCAAATATATATGAGTACTCTTAAAGGTTAAACTATTCTCTAAAGGACCAGCCACAATGAAAAAATTAAATATATTTAATAATAAATAATAAAATAACATAAAAATACAGAATATCTATTTAGAATAAACACAAGAGTTTCAGACACAGGAGATATTAAAATAACACAGATGACTAGATTCACATAGATACAGAAAAACAGTACTTAGCTAATCTCACTATATTTTTCTGACTGATCTAAAGACTTACTATTCCCTGGTCACTTACTAGAGCAAGGGAAGATGAAGTAGGTGAGGGGTCCTTCATTGTCAGGTACCAAAAACAGAGTGCTTTGAGACTTCTCTCTAATCTGGTATTAAAACATCATTTTTGTCCTAGATTAAAGAATGACATCTCATACATCTGGTCATCTGACTTCTGGTTCCCATGCTACCCCCACTGCTAGAAACTGAACAAGAATTTTGAAGATATATGTTACCATACACACAGATAGAGCTTTGCTGAGATGTGTTATAGCAGTTGGACGCTATAAAACCATAAAACACTTCCAGTGTTCTACAGAAGCTAATAAACTATTCTTTGGCACATGCATTTTGTCTCTGGCTGCAGGCAGAACTGTAAGATACAATCTTTATGGCCTAAATTAAGTAATTTATTTTCTTGCTATTTTTCAAAGTTAGCTGGACTGAGATTAACCACTTCTCTTCCAGCATTCTATTTACAACAGTACAGTCTGATATAAATGTATATTTCTTTTCTGTCCAGCAGGACACACTGTTGATACATTTTTTAACACAAGCAACTTTACAAATACATTTTCAACACAAGCATCTATTCAAATCAGTTTGATATACAAATGGCATATAATTCTTTACAACATTCTATCTAGCTGTGCTGGCATATGCTGTACATCCACTGCCCCACTTCTCCTGACATAGTTGGCAATACCTCACATTGTTACATCTGGATTTTGTGCATACCATGTCTTCAGGCCTAATAACAGCTGTGGTGGCATATCCATATATGTTATGGATCATATCACCTCCTGGCAGAGTCCCAGAAACTCACAAAATGAACTCATAGAACTCCTGATCACCATAAACAGGACAAGCTATCAGCCTGTTGCAGAACACCCTCCACTTCTTTAGATGATCATGTAAAATTCCTAAATGAACTCAGTAAACACCCTGCTAACAAGAACTTCAATGTATTGTGATAATTTAACTACCCCTCAATAAACGGAAGAATGCATACCTCCAGTGAAAGGTATACCCAAAAGTTTTTACAATTAATAAACAAAAACTCAGTGGAAACAGATAGCTAACAAACCCACAAAAGGACATTGATATAGTCACTCTAGTCCTTATAAATATAACCACTTTTTCCCCATTTATTTATTCATTTATACATTGTTAAGTGTGCTGGCCAACAGACCCTTTTCAGGAATGAACCGGGCCAATTGTTAATATTAGTAGCACACAGTATAAGAACATGTACATGAATAGAAAACATAGAATATAGTATTGGTAATGCAATGGTAAATAACAACAAAAACAAATTTAGAAGAATTTGTTATTGTAATGGAAGTGTAAGTGGGAAATAAATTCTAATAGTTTCTGTTGTCATTCCAAGGGGATCCAGTATCTGTCTGCCTGGGATGACATGGTTGACAGGCCCTAATGATTTGCCAGAGATGGCCTGCACCTGTCACCACTGGGATTCCGTATCCTGGCCAAGGCTCTCGGGTCCCCCATTATGCCTTTTTTAGGCAATGTCCCAAAGACAAATCTCCCAACATAAAAGACCAGTCTAAAAGCAAATTGAAGGTCATACTGCTTAACACTAGGAGCTTAACCTTAAAATGCACTCACTGGAGGCTCTCCTTGCACTGGAAGATGTCAATATATGTGCAGTTATGGAAACTTGGTTCAGAACTGCAGAGAGCACCACTGCCTTACCAGGCTACATCTCATTCCACACATTCTGATCCCCAAAATGAGGTCAGGAACACTCTGGGTGGTGAAGTCTCTATCTTTATTAAGGACAAGCCCACCTCCAGACTGGTTTGCCAGCATGACGCACTGGAACTGCTCCAGGTGCAACTGACAGTTGGCAAAACACTCAATCCAAGTTATAGCCAGCTATAGACTCCCCCTCCATGACTCAGGGCACCCACTGTTCTTCCCTGGATCTACTTGATTCCATCAAGGTACTCCCTGACACTCTGATCCTTGGTGACTTCAACTACCCCACCATAGACTGGGTGAACAATTCCTGTAGTAATGCACTCAGTGATTCCTTGAGTTCATCAGTTCTAATGCACTAGATCCAACTCGTCTCATCCCCCACAAAAGGAAATAATATTCTAGGCTTGGTTTTTACCACCATGGGTGACTGCTGCACCACTCCCATAGTATGGTCTTCCCTGGTGAGATCAGATCATTGTCTCATTTGAAGTTTCTATCCCCCCCCCCCCAGCAGTAATCAAGGTAAAAAAAAATTCTCAAAAGTTGACTACAACCTCCTAAGGGAGGGTATCAGTAGCTTGACACCATCGCCCCCTCAGAGGATACAGACAGCTATACTGAACAGTATTCCAATGCAGTATACAAGCACCTTTACAACTGCATGGACTCAGCCATACCCAATAGAACTAAAACCTCCTCCTCAAGGGAACATAAACCTGTTTGGTGGACTTCCCCTATCAACAGACTTTACAACAAAAGTAAGAAACTGTTGTCCAAGGGTAAAAGGGAGCAAATTCCAAATTGGAAAAACTCCCTCAGTAGCCTCAACAAGCAAATTAGATCATTAGTGAAAACCTCCAAAGCCAATTATGAATCAAAACTAGCCTTCGAAACAAAGGGAAACCACAAAGCCTTCTTCAGTCACATCAGGAACCGCCATGGCAAAGCCCAGGTTTGTTCTGAATTAGTATTTAACAATATCACTTACACTAATCCTGTTGACTTAGCCAACCTGCTAGCAGATAGCTTCTCTGCAAACTTCACCCCCCTGTCCTCCCCAAAGGCCCTTTCAACATCTCCGAAACTTGTCTTGCATCTCACATCTCCATAGATCAAGTGTTAAAGGTCTTATCCAAGGCAAAGAACACAGCTTTCATGGGATCTGATAGTATCCCAGTTTGTATTCTGCACCATCTCCAGTAAAAACTGGCTTTGCCATTGTGCACCCTATTCAACCACAGCCTAAATATAGGCTTCATTCCAGCAGAGTGGAGAACTGCCATTGTCATCCTCTTGCACAAAGATGGTGTCACTACTGACCCTCAAAACTATTGCCCCATTAGCTTGACAAGTCTGATCTGTAAAGCCATGGAGCGTATTATTATGGATGTCATAAACAAGGACATAGGCAATCTCCAAGCACTTGACCACCCAGTTCAGATTCATCAGGGGCAGATCTTGCCTATTGAACCTGGTTGACTTCTTTGAGACTGTCACCAAAGCCCTGGATGAGGGAAAGTCAGTACATAGAGCTTATCTTGACTTGGCCAAGGCATTCGACACAGTCCCCCACTCAAGCATCATCAAAAAGCTAACACAACTTAGCATAAAAAACAGTACCAAAGGAGGCAAGGTGCCAAACTAAAACCAAGAACCATCAAAACAAGGCACCAATCCTAAGGGAAACTCAAAAAAGTTAAAATACATGAATAAATCATTCCCAGGAGTTCCAGGCACCTTATAGCAGCCAAAGAATCAATGAACCATGGAATATAATTAAAACCTTTTAATTATGAGCAATTTCATTCACATCAAATAAATGGTTTTAATTATATTTCATGGTTCATTGATTTTTTGTCCAATCCTAAGAGGTATGAATAAACTGGAACCAAAGGGTGAAGTAGACAGCTGTTTATTCATATGAATGCCAAATACACCAATAATACACAGTCTTTTCATCCCTCATGGACTTCATCAGATAGAATGATGCGGCGTTCATGTGAATAAATGGCTATCTACTTCACCCTTTGGTTCCAGTTTATTCATACAACTTTGCATAAATCACTATCTCATCAGGTGGGTGGCCAGCTGACTCACCAACAGGACCCTCAAGGTCAAAACAGGTGCCTCCACCTCTGATAGCAGACCTGTCACTATTGGAGTTCTCCAGGGTTCTGTCCTGGGACCTCTACTGTTTGGTTTCTGCTTCTCAGAGGTCCAGGCAAAGACAAAAGGCCCATGGCTGACCAAGTTTGTGGATAACTGTAAGTTGGGTGCTGTCATTGACTCCCCAAATGATGTTAACATACTGCAAGAGGGTCTGACAGCAACTAATGCCTGGTGCCAAAGTCATGGCCTCAAGCTAAATGCAAAAAAAATGTATCATCATACCATTTGGCAAAAACATGGCCCCTACTGATTACCACATCAACGGCAACCTCCTAAGCACACAAAATGTGGTGAGAGACCTGGGTACTCAGGTTGATAACAATCTCACATTTGACCATCATGTAGCGGCAATGGTCAGAAAAGCCTTTTACTTGATTCATCTCATAAGTAAACGGATTGCATCCAGAAAAAAGGAGGTTATGACCTCTCTGTACTCCTCCCTCATTAGACCAGTAATTGTGTATAACACCCCATTTGGTATGTACCTCAACAAACATCTGAACCAACTGGAAAGGCCACAGAAACACCTCACAAAGAGAATCCATGGCCTCCAATACCTGTCCTATGTGGACAGGCTCAAATCACTATCACTCTACTCGGTATCATACAGATTGCTCAGAGGTGATCTGTGTCTCACCTACTAGGCAATCTTGGACCCTGCCCTACTAGAGATGCTCCATATCCATAAGTCTAAATCCTCGTGCATTACCCACTTGAAAGGCCTGAATCTAATATGGGACATCAACAACATCTGTTGGAGAGACAGGTTTGTCTCCCAGAAGCTGCCCCGTCACTGTAATAGACTTCCCATACACATCAAACAGAGTTCCTCACTGACCCTCTTCAAGCGCAGCCTTGATGAGTGGCTGGGAAACCTCAAATTTGTCCCAGGGGTTCCACCTGTGACCCTCACTGACAGGGGTGACAGGTGCTGACTGAGTTTCGTTTTGGAGATAAACTCTTGGCTAGACTTGTAAGGGCCTCAGGGCCATTAGCCTAGTAACCTCCTATGATCCTGTAATAGCGAAAGGGTGGTATATGGTAGAATAATTGAGACTGGGTGAGTAATGGAGGAGTGGGGGTAAGGCAGAATTACCCTGATGTGGTACAAAAGTAAGGGGAGAGAGGAGTTGAAGTGAGTTGTGTGACTGGTTTGTGAAAAGAGGTAAGAGTGACAGAGTAGGCTTAGTCAAACCAGTGTGATAGTAGAAGGTTACATGTAAGGTAAGGGGAGAATGGGATTGTCCAGATATGGAAATGAAACAGTTTGATGTAAAGAGAAAGGAAGGCGTGACTAAGTGTTGAAGAGAAGTGCAACAGCTGGAGATGAAGAAATGTGAATGGGTAAGATATTGTGGGTGGAAGAAAAGGAGATGCAAATAATGGGTGGAGGAATCTACATCTAATAAATAAAACATGTTAAAGAAAAAAGTGAGGAAAGGTTTGAGGAGTGATGGGTTAATACTGGTTGTCAAAGCAGTGGCACTAAATTTAATCTTTGGTGTCTTTTTTGGGGTTGATTTAAAATCAAAGATAGTAGTGATTGACCTGATGTCCTATAAGATTTTGTTCAAGTGTTCTGGAGCTTCTTTGGGAAAAGCTCTCTCATTTGTGACTATGGACTAGGGAGGTGCAGTAAGGAGGAAGTGAGCAGTGTTTCTTATAGGGTATGAGAAAGGAGATTTTTAAGAGGGGCTGCAGCGATCATTAGGCAGCTTAAAGGTAAGTATGTTTAGCAAAAAGGAGGCTTTAGACTTTGCTAGAAGCTAATTGCATTTTTTTACTTTGATGGTGATCTTTAAATGAGGGCAGAAGGTGTATAAAGAGTAGTATCTTGTTATTGGTCTTTTTTTGTAGCTCTGTATTTTAGAGGGACTGCAGAGTGATGAGGAGGAATGCATATTTAAGTTTGGGAAGCAGCACACTAATTGTAATAGCTTCCCAAACATCTTTTGTAAGAGGGTTTGAAATTTTGCAGGCAACTCTGTGATGTGGGAAGGCATTTTTGCTTGTGTTCCTACATGTGTGGTAAATGAAAGTGGTTAAGCAGAATGCCCAGATAGATTTGATTAGTGACATGTGGTGATGGCTGGTTGTGTCTGTTTCCCTGGTATCTCCTTCCCAAGTTATGTTGGACCATTAACGTTTGACTTTCATGTTCAAAATCTCTGAAGCCCCTATCTCAAATATCTTGTTATTCAAGGATTTCTGATGTACTAAATTAATTCCGTTCTATGATGGAATTTCAAAATTCAGTCATTGCTGCATCAGTTTAGATGTTAACATAGCAGACAGCTTCAGAAAGGTGTTCTCTACTCATTTAGATAAATATATGCAAGCTGACTGTCCCAGCCAGAGCAAAATATAATGAGAAATTCAAAAAGACACCTCCTTGGTGGTCCCCAATATAAATGGATTTTTCAATAAAAAAAACTCCTTAAATTATACAGCAGATCTATAAACCCTTATATCAAAGATATGAAAAATACTATCAGGTCTACTAAAGTAGTCCATGAGCTTAGGTTAGCATCTAAAGCTAAGGGCAATTAAAATTCCATCTTCAGCTAAGTTAGGAAACTAAAGAAGAACACCCAACATTGCTTTGAATTTATTCAAAATATTGTTTCCTTTGCAGACCCAGTAGACCCAAAAGAAATTGCCAATATACTGGCAAACAAATTTAGTGCTAATTTTACCCAGACGATTTATATTCAAATTCCACATACCCCTGAATGTCTTTAACCCCTTTTTATCACAAGGTAGCATATACAAAATGTGCTTTATAAGATCAAAAACACTTCTTCCATGGATCTGGGCAATATACCTGTTTATTTAATATATAGTGCTAAGTGTACCCTGGCAGACTCACTCCCCAAACTTGTTAACCTAATATTAGCTACAGGTTTTGGCCTGAGGTTTGGTGCACTGCAGTAGTGATGCTTCTCCATAAGGGTGGTCCTACCATTGATCCCAAGAATTATAAACCCATCAGCCTAATGAGTCTTATCTGTAAAACCATGAATGCATTACAAATGACCTCATAAACCATGCTATCAAAAACCTCATTAGGATTCACCATCAGCAGTTTGGATTTATCAAAGGAAGATTCTGTCTAATGAATTTCAGTTAACTTCTTCAAAAGTTTACAGAGGCTGTTGACAATGGTCATGCCACTGACATAGCATATCTTGATAATCTGTATTACACTCACTGGACTAATCTGAAGGCAATAATAACTGAAATTTTCTTCCTCCATTAATAAGTATATGGGGCATCTAAATGTTTGTGTTAATTTAAGTAACATTTTTTTCTGAATAGCAAACTTCTTGGAAACTGTTATTACAAATTATTAATATATAATAAGGGTTAATGAGCTTTGCTAAGCTTAGAACCTAGGTTACTATTGAGAAGGTTGTTGATATTGCTGAATAAATTGAGTGATTTAAGAGTTTTCCCTTATTCCCATATACCTCAAGTGAAAATTTATGATCACCTATCCTATCATCAAGGCAGGTATTACATGTTGCCAGGGAAATACTCTGCCTAATATATAAGGAGAGTACAGAGAGAACAACTATTCTGATGCTGTTTCATTCCCAAGTTTGATGCCCCACACCAAGCTTTAAGTTGAAGAGAAAACAAAAATAGGTCCTCAAGACAAAAAAAGAAACTCTTTAAACTGTAGCAAACCAGCCTAGCCTATACTGAAATGCTAAACAGCTTCAACCCTGGACCCAAGTGCATCATTGGAATTATTTTTGCTTTTTAATTGCAAAATAGAACCACAAACAGCTTAAATTAGGCACAGAAAAGGTCAACTAAATATGAAAAGGGTTAAGGATCAATGTATACAACATATGAATGAAAGAAAAATTATGCTGAACAGCAGATTAGACTAACAGAAAAAAGGAGAAATCACATAATACCAGTTTTATGTAAGACTGGTAAAGGAATCGTCAACCATGGTACATGATCTTTGTCTGTCACTTCCCAGAGGACCTGACAAGTTTAAAGCCAACAATACACATACCCTAATGCAAGTAAACTTATATAATCATGAACCACAAATGCTACCTTGATATTCTAGTAATGTTCTGGAATGTGCATCTGTCCCCAGAAGATTAGCATACTTCTTTATGAAGGATTGCAAAGCTGATACTGAAACAGACATGGTGATTTCCATTTGGCCTCCTAAAGTTAGATCAAAGTGTACTACTTACATCTGCTTTTTATTGCTCAGAGAGTGCTGAGAGTCCATATTGGTGATTCTCCACAATATTGTAAATAAGAACATTGTATGTAAGGTAGCACATAAAGGTTTCAGCAGTTTTCCTTGAATGGTCTTGCTCTGGGAGCCTTACAACTGGCCTTGCTTTACTGGTCTTGCATTGGGAGCCTTACATTTTGGTTTGGCATAAAGATGTAGTCAATAAATAAATATTTAAAGAAAGAAAGAAAGAAAGAAAGAAAAATACTAGTAAATAAGTACAAAATAGCTAAAAATACTAAATGATTAATATGCAATCATAATATTGAAGTGGAAGGGACTGCACTTCAAGTTAATACAACTCCCGTGCCTAGAGTCGAACCCCCAACATTACCTACAACAAGCAGTGTTTGTGCACGAGCTGCTAGCCAGCTTTCCCTATATGTTTCTATTTCACCATTAGTGCTGCTCATGCTGCACCGTGCAGCTTTATGTACTTAATAGTGTTTCTCTTGATGTTCTGATTGTCATTATTGTGGAGAGTTTCTGATATGAATGTTCGAAGCTCTCTGAGTGATAAAAAGCGAAACAGATGTAATATGCTTTTAATATAAAATTTGGAAGCTTTTCCATTCTGAGGCAATGTAAAGCCTAGTCACCACAGACAAATGAAAGAGACAGAGTTGCTGAGCTACAGTCAACCCTGACCATGAGGAATAATCTCCCAATATTCGTATGATGGCTGTGACTGAAACTTTAAGATTCAGAACTCTGAATGCTAGGTTTGTTATGACTCCCCATAATCACATGAGCCAGTGACAACCTCAAAAGTGTGGGAAGTCATCCACCAACTCCCCTAGGCATTATGGGCAGCCACCGTAGTTTACTATAGCTTTTTTCTGCATATACATGCTGTAGTCCAATAACCCCTAAAACAGTGTCAACTAATGCGTCAGAAGTCCAGGCATCCTAACTAGTTGATGAAGAAAGGTGATTTGCTTGGAGCGGTAGTTGTCTGAGCTTTATCCCCATAGTTGTGACTGTGTTCCTTCAACATTAGCTCAGTCTTGTCAGTTCCTGGTTTAGAGAGCAACAGATAAATGTGAAAAGCCTTCAGTATGTGTGTATTTCCCATAGAGCCTGGAAGACTAGCAATGTCTTACTGAAAAGTAACGGACTGTGTATGTAAACAGGACTGGTTAGGAGAATGAAAAACAACATGTTTCAGTTACAAGTATCTCCAGAAATCCACCAAGGGGTGATTGTAATTGTCCTTCAACTGGGCAAACTCAGCAAGTAGGGTTTACTATTTTTAAAATCAAAAAACTTCTCTATCTACTGCAGGATCTTAGTCCACCAGGATTTCCACAAGACCTTTAAGTGTGAGCTACCCCAAATAGGAGATCTCATGTTCTAAACATTTAAATTAGGGTGAAAGTTAAGGAGCTTCTTGAGGGATTTATTCACTTTGCACATGCTGTATCAACTCTGCAGATGCTGAGGGAGAGTTTTCAAATAACACACAGTAGGTTTGTGCATTGAACTATTCGATAACCTAGTGGAAACAGTAGCCCTCAAAGGGAGAAGTGAGTCTGATGGTACTAAATTCTTATAGCATACTGCTGCATCAGCCATACGGCAAATGTGCAGAAGCCCTGCCCCCACAACCCCTTGTGAGAAGGGCAGTTGTGTTTAGTATGCTCAGCTGCTGCCCTTCCCAAATCAATTGCACCATTTTCTTATGCCACCCTAGAATCATCAGGTTTAGAAAGATGCATTAATATATAATAGACCTTGGGGTAGTATCGGCTTTTATTTCTGAAAGACAGTACTGCAATACCCACCAAACAGCATCTGCCAAAATGTGCCCAACAACTTTCCCTGGGATGGTTGTCCCATTCATCCCACGGTTCCTACCCTAGCTACACCTCTGGATAGGGAATACTCTAGGTTAGGTAACTGTCATGCCAGCTAGTATGTTGATGCGGTGGTGTAAATTTAGGTCTGTACCATGAGCATTAGCTTTTCCACTGGTTCATATTTTGGAAGTTGCCCATTCAAGACTGTTATGGCAAGTCTGTAATACCTTCTTTAAGTATTTTGAGTCTATGGCTGCAAGATGTTTTACAAACTAGAAAGTTCTACAAAAACAATGTTCTGTATGCACTTTGTTTTACATATATTTACTAGAAATGTTTGTTGCTTGAAAAGTATGTAATTCCATATGTGTTGAACTGTTTTGGTGCATATTGTCATTAAAAAACTGATGATTATTTCATGTCTTTTTGTCTGAAAAGCAATAAAAACAGTTAAAGAATTTGAACTTCCAGTTTATGAAAGTATTATGAGGATAATAAAACTAATGGTATTTATTTTTCAAATGAAGGGTCTACCAAATCTTATGCAGGTATAGAAGTATACCTATTAAAGATCACCTGTGGTGTCCAGATGAATAAGGAGATGGGTTGTTAGATTACTTAGATGTTTTAAAGATTCTTGGAGGAGTAACTCAGTGATGTTCTTCGTCTCCCATTGCTGCAGTCCTGACATATGGGTATTCCGCTGTCCACCATCGGCCCGAATACCAAAGGGCTAGAACCGGCGTCGGTCATCGGCGCTCGAGACTGACATCAGTACGTGCCAGTACAAATGCACATGACCGACGCCATAACCTCAGTCTTTCTTGCCGCGTGGTCCTAAGCAGAAGCAGCATTTGCAAGTGCCGTTTGGCGTTCTGGAATTGTCGGTTTTCGAGTTTCAGACCGGAGACCAAGTTGGGCTAAGTACCCGTTAGGGACACTTTTGTCTTTTCTTGCCTCAGTATTGACGGATGTCAGAAAAAGTTAATAACTGTATTTCTTGTGGGAAACAGATTCCTCATAGGGATTACCATTCACTCTGCATTCCTTGTTTAGGGCCTGAGCACGACGTTGTTGGGTGTCGCTTTTGTACTACTTTTAACAAGCGTACTATTAAACGTCGGTTGGACGGTGCTAGGCTGGTGTTTGGTAAACGTTGTAATTATAACATGCCGTCGGATTCTCCGACGACTGGTTCTTCTAAGAAACGCAAAGAAAAGTCTTTGTGGTCCAAACAGGATGAGGCATCCACTCCGGATGCCGGTTCTGTTGTACCACTGGCTACTTCTGTGGCTCCTTCTGAAGGTTTACCTGAGTCTCAAGGGGAGCCTTTGTTACTGCAGGAAGTGGCTTCTCCTGTGTTAGGCCAGGCTAAGGGTGCTTCTCTAATGTCAGTGGTTCCCTCCACTCGTAGGGTAGTTAGGCCTCCTCCTTCTCAGAGCAGAGCCCATTCTAAGTCTAAGTCTGCCCCTGCTGGTGCTAGTCCCCAGGGTCCAGCTCATAGAAAGCACATGTTAAAGATGGCTGAAGATTTGATTACTTTAATTAGGGGTTCTATGCCCCCCCCCTGCGAAGAGGCCCAGGGTAGAGACAGAGTTGGAGGGTTTGGTTCAGTCTTCCAATGAGTCAGATTCCTCTGTAGAAGAACTTCAGGATTTCCCTCCTTATTCTGATTCGGAGGCTGAGGACTCTACTCCCTCGTCCCCTCCAGAAGATTTTTCTTTCTCTGAGACTTTGCATTCCATGAGGGAACATTTCAAATGGGAGGGCCAGGATTATTCTGATTCTCGTAAAAGACTAAGGGAATTCTTGTTTTTGCCTCAGCATAGGCCTTTGGCTATTCCCCCTGTACTGGATGTTGTTCAGGATGTGTTTTCTGAGGCTGCCCTTAACCCAGATTCTCTGCCTCCTGCCCCAGTTAAACCAGATAGATACTACAGGGTTCTGGAAGCTCACAAGTACTTGTATAAGAGTCCTAGGGCTGATCCAGAAACTATTACTCAAGGCCCCAAAGGGGTTAGGGCTTCTGTGGTTAGAAATCCAGTTCCTCTGGACAGGGATGCTAGGGCCCTGGATAGGTGGGGTAAGAAACTGTATACCTCTTCCACTTTGGCTGTGAGAGCTTTAAATTGTCAGTTTCATATGCTCCGGTATCAAAATTATTTGCTGGGCCAATTGAAATGTAAAGTAGATGCTTTAACTGAAGGTATTGAATGTAAGGAGCTTCAGGATTTAGTGCATGCTTCAGACCAAGTTGGTAAGCATTCTTTGCAGTGTGGTTTTGATGCTTTACAGGCTTCTTCCAGGGTGGCTGCTACTAGTTCAGTTATTCGTAGGCATGCTTGGCTTAAAGATCAGACCTTGTCAGAGCATGTTAAGGCTCGAATTATGGATGCTCCTCTACAATCTGATGTTCTTTTGGTCCTCCAGTAGAATCAGTTTTGAAAAAATGGAGGAAAAAGCTAAGTCTATGCAGACAGTTAAGGATTTTTACAGGTTCAGCCCCCTAAGTTCAGTAGGAATTGGCCTGCTAAGGGTTGGTCTTTCCCCTCTTCGGATTATCAGTCTAGGGGCAGGTCGAGGCGAGGTAGGGGTAGGGCTTCCTCTCAGGGCCCTGTTACTTCTAGGTCTTTGAGTTCTTCTACCCCTTCTGCTGGGGAGGGCAGGGGTCAGTCCTTTCGGAAACAGACCCAATGACCCGTGTCTTCAGCTGCCGGACTCTGCCTTGCTGGCAGCCCCTCTAGGAGGAAAACTGAGATTTTCCAAAAGGAATTGGCATTTGGTTACCCAAGACAAATGGGTAGTGGACATAATAAATCGAGGCTACAAATTTTATTTTCACACATTCCCTCCTTTCAAAGGTATGCCGGATGTGCCTCGTAAGCAAAGACTGGAAGCGCAGACTCAAATTTCTTCTCTGCTTCAGTTGGAAGCAATACAGGAAGTACCTTCTGCAGAAAGAGGCACGGGGTTTTATTCCCGTCTTTTCTTAGTGCCAAAGAAAGGAAATACTTTGAGACAAATTCTGGACTTGTCCATTCTAAATACCTTTCTGGAAATTCCAAAATTCAAGATGTTAACACTGCAACAGCTGTTACCTGTGCTGGGCAAAGATCACTGGATGGTGACTCTGGATCTCAAAGAGGCCTATCTTCACATTCCTATCAGGCCCAGTTGCAGGAAATTCCTGATGTTTCGGAATGGGAATTTGCATTATCAGTTCTCTGCATTGCCCTTTGGCTTGTCTACTGCGCCCAGGGTATTCACAAAAGTCCTGGCTCCAGTAATAGCTTTTCTCAGGCTAGCAGGAATTCAAAGTTATCCTTATCTGGACGACTGTTTGATTCTGGCTCAAGGCAAGCACGAACTTCTTCAACATCTGCAGTATGTAATGACAGTTTTAAGATGCCTAGGATATTCTGTGAACGAAATAAAGTCCAGTCTAGTACCCTCACAAGAGATGTGTTTTCTGGGTGTGAAACTGAATACAGCTGCTCAGATGGCATTTCTTACCCCGGACAAACAAAGGAATCTTCACCTATACTTCCAACAGCTATCAGTAATGTCCAGGCTGACTGCAAGGACAGTCCTTCAAGCCTTGGGGTTCATGGCATCTTGCATTCTAGTACTTCCCAATGCCAAACTGCATATGAGGAAGCTACAATGGTATCTCAAGAGCGTTTGGACTCAACACTGCCACGATTTGGACACTGTCATTCGGATTCTACCTTGCATTCAGAGAGAATTTCTGTGGTGGGCTCAGGAATGTCACCTAAACAAGGGGCTCTCTGTGACCCAACCAGAGGCAAGTCAGATATTAACGACAGACGCCTCGGAGTCAGCCTGGGGAGCTCATTTCAGAGGAAAATGGATTCAAGACCTTTGGGCCCCAGAGCTACTTCACTTGCATATCAACATGAAAGAGATGCTGGCAGTTCAATTTGCTTTGGAAGGATTCAAAAGCCTACTTCAACCAGGACTGGTGTTGATTCGAACAGACAACACGACTGTCATGTGGTACATCAACAAGCAAGGGGGAACTCATTCTTACCCTCTTTGCAGACAAGCAATGCTGTTGTGGGAAACTGCTTTGAATCTGCACATCACTCTTCGAGCACAGTTTCTGCCAGGAGCACAAAATTCTTTAGCAGATGTTCTGAGCAGACAGATTGTGGATCCTCACGAATGGAAATTGGACCCTCAGGTATTTCTTCAGTTGACAATGGCTTTGGGAACTCCGGACATAGATCTGTTTGCTTCTCCTCTGAATTTCCAACTGCCACTGTTTTGCACAAGGCTATTTCATCCGAAAGCCTGGAAAATAGATGCACTATCCTTCAGTTGGAGCAACCTTCACGTGTATGCTTTTCCACCTTTGCCTCTTCTTCCAAAGGTGCTGTTGAAAGTCAGGAGGGACAAACCTTGCATGATCCTTATAGCACCGGATTGGCCTCGTCAGCATTGGTACCCTCTGTTGAGGAGCTTAATTCATGTACCACCTTGGCCATTGCCACAGATTCCTCACTTATTGTCTCAGGAAAACAATCATTTTCTCAATGTCAGGGTGCAATCCCTGCACCTGACAGCCTGGCGCATTCTGTTTTAGAGAAGGAGGACCTTCAGCTCCCTCAACAAGTTTTGGATGTTATTTTGGAAGCGTCCTAGTACTCGAAAAGTTTATGCTGGTAAATGGAAGAGATTTTTTCTTTGGAGTTCAGCTAAAGGCTTTGATGTCGAATTGCCTAATTTGAGTTGTACATTGCAATATTTGACTGTTTTATTGGACAAGGGTTTGTCCTTCTCTTCTGTAAAAGTGCATGCTGCAGCTATTTCTGCTCACTATGATTGTGACCCTCCTTTATTTTCACATCCATTGGTTAAACAGTTTCTTAGAGGGGCAAAGAATATCAGACCCCCACGGAGGGCTCCTACTCCTACCTGGGATCTTAATTTTGTTTTGGAAAAGCTGACTCTGCCTCCTTTTGAACCTGCAGCTACAGCTGAATTGCAGTTCTTGTCTTGGAAGACTGCTTTTTTGTTGGCTATTACTTCTGCTAGAAGGGTATCTGAATTACAGGCCCTCATGGCAGTGGAACCTTTTCTGATTTTTCACAATGACAGAGTTTCCTTACGTACTAATCCTACTTTTCTGCCTAAAGTGATTTCTAATGTGGCATTGAACCAATCTATACATTTGCCTACTTTTTATGCTAACCCCCAATATGAAGGGGAAAAAGTTTTGCATTCTTTGGATGTACATAGGCAGTTGAGGTATTATTTGAGCAGAACCAAAGAGTTCAGATGATCTCAACAATTATTTGTTTCTTTTGCTTTGACTTCACGAGGGAAAGCTGTCTCGAAACAAACTATTTCCAAGTGGATTAGCCATTGTATTGCTTTTTGTTACTCTCATCATGGTGAGGATGTTCCAGCTGGGATCAGGCCTCATTCTACTAGGGCTATGGCCACTTCTACTGCTTTTTTGAGAGGGGTAGCTACAAAAGACATTCTAGAAGCAGGTACTTGGAGTTCTGTACATACCTTTATAAAGCATTATCATTTACCTCTTTATTCTAGGTCTAGGACTGGGTTTGCCACTGCAATCTTACAGGACATGTCAGCAGCTCCTAATGCTATTTAGTTGACCAGCCTCCCTTTTTTCCGTTTCTCTGGGATTCTACCCATATGTCAGGACTGCAGCAATGGGAGACGAAGAACATAGTACAGTTTTGTACCTACCATAAATGTAGATGTTTGAGGATCTCCATTGCTGCAGTCCAATTTTCCCTCCCTCCTTCCCCCTTTTTCTTTTTAGGTTGGGGTTTGGGTGGTGTTTTTTGCATTCTGACGTCTGAGGCAAGAAAGACTGAGGTTATGGCGTCGGTCATGTGCATTTGTACTGGCACATACTGATGTCAGTCTCGAGCGCCGATGACCGACGCTGGTTCTAGCCCTTTGGTATTCGGGCCGATGGTGGACAGCGGAATACCCATATGTCAGGACTGCAGCAATGGAGATCCTCGAACATCTACATTTATGGTAGGTACAAAACTGTACTTTTCCACCTTCTCAAGCCATCCAGACATCACTTCATCAGCAATGGGCTCATTGTTTCATGATTGCCTTGAAGACCAGACACATAATCTGCAAAATGCTTTAACCTGCCCATCATTTAGTTTGTTAGTTAGTTAGTTAGTTAAATGTAAGAAGTTATATACACCTTTCTTTTGTTCTTAAGAACATACAACCTCTAGATTAATAAAGCTTCCTACAGGACTCTCCAGATGTTGATATTTCCCTGTAAATAGCATTACATTCATGAATTCAGCTCTCATCACACACTACTGATATCACTTGTTAAAAATGTTATTAATGCTGTAAGACTCTTTAAAGCACACATATTACACAAACTGACTAAATCATCTGCTGACACCACAGTAAAATGATTGTCTTTACTGAAACAGAAAATGGTTCTTTAAAGATGTATTTCTTAGATCTGCTTTACAGAAATAAACTTCTCTGACAATGTCACTTTTTTAGCAAATACACGAATACACTGTGAAGCAGGAAGAGAAACTGAATTTATAAAATGGGAACGTACTTGCATGAGAAGTTTCCTGTTGTTTTACAAAGTATTTTTTCTACACTTCAGATTGGCAGATAAAAATAATTCTGATAAAGTGTGAAGTATACTGATAAAATGTTGAAAGGAGCAATATTATTTAGCACATTTCCTGTTCACAGACATACCGCTGCTTAAAGGTACTTAAAAATTAGCTTTATCTTCTCTACTGTAAACATGCCAGCCAACATGTATGGTGCCTCACTGTTCCTCCAAAAGTGGCTTTATTATAAAATAAAATATTTTCATTACTTTCTATACCCCTGAACTTGGCCCATTACTGATGGTCACAAAAGCATTCTGTTTTTATCATTTTGTTTTTTATAGCTTCGTAGTACGATACTAAGCTATTGGCCTGAAGGTTCTTATAAGACTAGCCAAGAATTTCACCCATATTCCCACAAAGTTGGCACCTGTTTTTCCCTGTCCAGCAGGGACATAGATGGGATCCCAGGGGTATATTTTCTGTTTCTCATCCAGTTTTCCAAGTTCCTCTTAAAGAGGGCTAGTGGGGTACTCTTCTTGACATGGAAACGAAGCCTGTTCCACAGATGGAGAGTCATTGGAACTCAGATCTATCCTGCCAACAAGTTCTATTAATGTCACAGACCAGATTGAGACCTTGCGTGCAGGTTACATGAGTGAAGTTTGACTTACGGATATGCACCAACTCCATCAAGGTTGAGTCTGAGATGGCCTTATATACCAGCCACAGGTAACCTCTGAGCAGTTTATATGAGACTGAGTAGAAGGCAGGGCATTTAACCTATCTGTATAGGATAGGTGTTTCAGAACATGGATTTTCCTGGTCAGGAACCTCTGTGGTGTCTCCAACTGCTGCATGTGCTTGGAAAGGTACATGCCGAAGGGGGCATTGTACTCAATAATGGGTCTAATAATAGAGGAGTACAGGAATGTTATGACCTCCTTGTTCCTGGATGAAATACCCTTACTTATGAGGTAGGACATGTAGAAAGCCTTCTGTACAATGGAGGCAACATGGTGGCAAAAAGTCAGGTTGCTATCAACCTGAGTGCCCAAGTCCCTCACTACTGATTGCTTGATTAGTACATTGCTATTAATGTGATATTTAGTGGGGACACCATTTTCCCCAAAGGGGATAATGATGCATTTCTTGGCATTCAGTTTGAGGCCATGCTTCTGGCACCAGTCATTAGTTTGGTTAAGGCCCTCTTGGAAGATGTTCATATCGCTAGGGGAATTTAAGACAGCGCCCAGCTTGCAGTCATCTGCAAACTTGGTCAGCCACAGACCACTAGTTTTGACTTGCACCTCATGAAAGTATATCCCAAACTGTAGAGGCCCCAAGACCGATCCTTGGGGTACACTACTTGTTACAGGTCTACTACTTGAGGTGGCTTCCCCTGTTTTGACTGGGTGGGTTCTATCAGTGAGCCAGTTAGCTACCAATCTGGTAACATATGGGTTGATGCCTAGCTGAGAGAGTGTATCTATTATGCCCGAGTGGGGAATAGTGTCAGAGGCTTTGGCTAGGTCAAGGTAGGTGGTGTGCAATGTCTTGCCCTCATCCATGGCTTTGGTGACTGTTTCAAAGAAGGTGACCAAGTTTAACAGGCATGATCTCCCTTTGACAAAACCAAACTGTGTGGGATCAAGTGTTTGGAGGTTTCCAATTTCCTTGTTTATAAGGTCCATGATAATGTGTTCCATGGCCTTGCAGATCAGGTTATTTAAGCTGATTGGCCTATAACTGCCTGGGTCAGTGGACACTCCACCTTTGTGCAGAGAGATGACAGTGGCTGTCTGGCTGTCATCTCTCTGCACAAAGGTGGAGCAGAGAAATGACAGTGCAGAGAGATGACAGTGGCTGTCTTCCTTTCTGCTGGGATGAAGCTGGTGCACAGGCTTTGGTTGAATAGGGTGCCTAGTGGTGCTGAGAGTTCTTGCCTGAGTTCATATAGGACATGGCCAAGGATGTTGTCAGATACCATGTAGGCTGTATTTTTTGCCTTTGAGAGGGCATTAATAACCTGCTCCCTGGTGATGTGGAAGGGGGCAGGTGCTGGGGTGTCCTGGTTTACTGATGGGGGGACAGGGGGTGAAGTTTTCAATGAACTTGTCTGTCAGCAGGTTGCCTATATCTATGGCATTTGTGTATGCTGTATTTTTGACCAGCAATTCAGAGCATATTTGGGAGTTACCTTTTAGCCTTAGAGGATTTCACCAGTGACGTTATTCGCTTGTTCAGACAAAGGAGAGAGCACTTCCAACTTGGCACCTGCTCCTTCTTGGCCCAGGACAGCAGTTTTTTCCTTTTAGTATAGAGTCTGTTTATTGCTGCTGTCCATCAGACAGGTTTACTCTTCCTTAAGGAAGATGATTTGGCCCTGTCAAGTATTGCTGAGTCCATGCAGCTATATAGGTGCTCATATAGTTTTTTGGTGTAGGCTTGGACATTAGGGCTTGATTCAACTGAAGGGATGGTGGCTGTGAAGCAGCTTATACCTGCTCTCAGGAGGTTGTAGTCAGCTTTGGAAATTTTTTTTTGTTCAACCCTGGCAAGGGAGGGGTCAGGGGAGATGGTGATTTTGAAAGTGATTGCTTTATGGTCAGATCTTACCAAGTAGGATGGCACTGTAGGGGTGCTACAGGGGCTACTCACGTTGGTTAGTACCAGGTCCAGGATATTTTCACCTCTTGTGGCGGTGTTGACCAGCTAATCCAATGCATTGGCATTGACGAAGTTGAGGAATCTCTGGGCATTCATGTTTAAGCTAGAATATGTCTTCCACTCTATGAATTGGTAGTTAAAGTCGCCCAGGATCAGGGTAGAGGGTTGAATCTTGATAGGTTCAAGTAAGTCCAGATAGGTGGAGTGGGCCTCCTGAGTCATGGTTTTGTGTCTGTAGCTAGCTATGATTTAAACAGGTTTTTTGTCAATAGTTAACTGCACTGGGGTGTCTCCTGTGCGTCATACTGTTTGACCAGCCTGGAGGTGTATGTCTTTGATAAATTTTGAAACTCCACCTCCTTTGGCTTTGTAGCCCTATGTTTGGGGTCTGAAAGTATGGTAGGACAAGTAACCTGGTAAGGCTGGGGTGCTCTCTGCAGCTTTGAACCAGGTTTCAGTAACTGAACAAATGTCAGCATCTTCCAGGGCAAGGAATGCTGGCAATGAGTGCAGTTTCATGTAAAGGCTCATAGCGTTTAGCAGCATGACCTTTAAATTTCATTTAGAAGAATTTTTCACATTTTTAATTTTGTCCTCATGACTTTGTCTAAAAAAGGCACTATGGGGGAGGGGGGGCATTAGCCTTTGTCAGAAGCCTGAAGCCCATGGGAGACAGATGAAGGCCATTTCTGGCAAAGCATCGTGGTCTGTTGATCATTTCCTTCCAGGCTGTCAGGTACTGGATCCCTTTGGAATGACACAAGAAACTAAGCCGATTGTTAAAGTCAATCATTTTCTGTTTGTACTGAGGCATCATTCTGGGTGAGGGTAGGATGCTGCTTAAGGCTAGGGACATAACTGCCTGGGACACATATTCAATGAGCTTAATCATGTCTCTCTTCATATAGTCCAGAGAGGTACATCTCAAGTCATTCACACCAACATGGACTATGAAAGAGTCATAACAGTACTTGTTGTTGAGAGACTTGAGTGCATGAGTGATATGGCAGATTCTAGCACCTGACAAGCAACTTACCATGACTTTCCCCTTGTCTAGCCTGGTGATGGGCACATCTGTGTGTTTCACAGTAGAGTCTCCTATGACTAGTATGTTGGGTTTGTGACTGGGCCTTAAAGGCTGTGAGACACAGGCATGTGTAATATATGTGGTGCTTGGTGCAGTGAGCTGTGATGTGTGTGTGTGCTTTTGTCTCGGAGGTCTCTTTTGTTTAGGTATGCTTTTTTTGAGAACCTGCACATATGTAGGAATGTATTGTACAGGTGTGGGTGGTGTTAGCGGTGTGGTGCTTGTGGTGTTTATGCAGACAACCTTTTCAGTGCCAGATGTACTGGCTTGTGATTGAGACAGCAAGGATTCTAGGTTCTTAATGTAATTGCACCTCTCACATATTGTGTTCCTAGGTGGTAGAAGAAGAGGGTTTTCTGTGTTCATGAGGCAGTTGCTACACTGTCTCAGAATGCCCATATCAACAAAGACTAGCAGGAGAAACCACAGGTGTGTGATGAGCAAATTAACACAACACCCTGCAAACACAGGGTATAAATGCCAGAAAAGATTGAATAATCTAGAAGCTCGAATTGCTACCCAGTCTGTCAGCCCCTGCTCTTTCAAACAATCACTAGTGCCAGAGAAGGTCAGGAAACCCTGTTACTCTCACTAACGGTGAAGGCAAGACACTAAAAGCAGAAGATGGCTGCCAGAAACACACGAAACTCAACAAGCAAAACAACCCGGCCTGGATAACAGCAGGCCTCTATCCAGACTATGCTACCTGACTAGCACAAAGAAATTTCACAAAAAATGCACAGAAAAGCACAGATAGAGCTTACAGCAGTTTACAGTTAAGTAATTCAATAAAAATGCAATTACAGTAATGGAACACTATCTACCAATGGAAATACAGTTAAAATAGTTAAAACAGTACAAAAATGCAATGAAACAGTAAAAAAGCTTTAAAACAGTGCAAATTGTAGTAGATTAGCTATATAGGACAACTATAAGCATTAAGAAGTGCAATTTATTGAAATACATTATTCTGCTATTGGAGCCTCAGGGATTTTCTGATATGTCACAGTGATGAATCGACACTCCTTAGCTTGGTAAAAACAAGCACAGCCCCATGCAGACACAGGATTTAAATACCAGAAAAGATGGAAGAATCTAGAAGCTCGAATCACTACTCAATCCTGCTATCTATCTCCTGCACTTTCAACCAATCACTAGTGCTAATGAAGGTCAGGCAACCCTGTTACTCTCACTAACAGTGAAGATAAGACAATACGAGCAGAATATAGCTGCTAGAAACCCAGGAAACTCAACAAGCGAAAGAAAACAGGCCTGGATAACAACAGGCCTCTATCCAGACTATGCTACCTGACTAGAACACAGAAACCTCACAAAAAATGCACAAAAAAGCACAGAAAGAGCACTCATAAACAGAAAATGCAACTCTCAGTATGAAAAAGCAGTTTACAGTTAAGTAATTCAATAAAAATGTAATTACAGTAATGCAGCACTATCTAACAATGGAAATGCAGTTAAAACAGTATAAAACAGTACAAAACTGCAGTGAAAGAGTAAAAAAAACCTTTATAACAGTGTAAAATGTAGTGGATCAGCTGTATGGCAGAAGTATAACTGTTAACAAGTGCAATTTAATGAAATAAATGTAAGAAAAAACTTATTCTGCTATGGGAGCCTCTGGGAATTTCTTGTCATTTAATTTTTACAATGCTACCTCAATAAATGTCATATTAAATCTTACTTAATGAAATGGCATTTGTCCATCCCTCCATACACCAACTCTGTTCTTATCTATGGATTTATTCACAAAACTTTGTTGGTTTCCTGTTGTCTCTCTCTCTTTCTCTTTATCTTCTCTAAGATCAGTTATCTTGATTACTTCCCGATAGTTGGGCTTTCCCTACAGTGTTTTGAAGGGCAATGAGCACCATAGCATTAGCTTTAAGAGCAGGAATTCATTTACAAATGGTGAATTCTGTGCATGCATTGTGTGTACATCGAGGGTTGTGTGTGTGTGTGTGTGTGTGTGTGTGTGTGTGTGTGTGTGTGTGTGTGTGTGTGTGTGTGTGTGTGTGTGTGTGTGTGTGTGTGTGTGTGTGTGAGATGTGGATCCTTAATGTTTGGTTGCTCTTTGTTTAGTCAAAGTGTAATTTCATTGGACAGTAAGGAGTAAGTAATGCTGGTTGCATAAAGGATCTAAGGGATCCGACATTAAAAGTTTCACCTATATTGTAACTTTTGGTATTAGGGTGTAGAAGTGTGAATGTGTTTATGGATTCGAGTTAGAGTAAGGAGTAGGATAAGGTACAGATTTGCTGTAGTGCTTCTTTGTGTTA
The DNA here is from genome assembly GCF_019279795.1 of Protopterus annectens. Taxonomy (NCBI): domain Eukaryota; kingdom Metazoa; phylum Chordata; order Ceratodontiformes; family Protopteridae; genus Protopterus; species Protopterus annectens. Next base: position 1,397,025,745 of record NC_056732.1, on the reverse strand, counting down.
GTGATGGGTTGGGGGTATGTGAAAGTGTTTCCAGGATATGGTGTGAGTTAGCATTAAGAAATGGTATGTGTGTGGTCTTGCCCATGTGTGTTTGTGTTGTGGTGTGTGTTCAAATGACTTGTGTACTAGTAGTGTTACAAAAATGTTTTTATAAGGCACACAAACTCTATTCTTATCTATATACTGTGTTCATGATTTGCTTATGAATAACAATTAAACAATCATCATACTCATAGATAAGCAATCATCATACTCATAGATAACCAACTGAGATAAATATAACACAATAACTATTTACATGATAATATAAGTTCATAGGTTCATACTAGGCTATCTGCCCTAGGGCATTTATAAGCCTAGCCAGAATGTGTTTGGCTTTTGCCACCCATTTTAAATTTATTTTGCTATGCCCTTTTTCGAGGTTAGTATACTGTGCCTCTGTCTAACAGTGACACTGAAGTGATACCCGGGGTAAACCTACGATCTCCCATCCACTCATCAAGATTCCTCTTGAAGAGAGTCAATGAGGGACTCTGCCTAATCTGGACTGGGATTTTATTCCAGAGTGAAGGGAGCCTCTGGATTATGAATCTGTCCCTCCAGCATGTCCTATTTATTTCAGTGTTGAGGTTCAAGTCTCTCGAGCACGTAGCTCGATGAGATTTGGATTTTCTGAGGTGCAGCATGTCCATTAATTCCGGGTTGGACATGGCTTTATATGTCAGGCACAGATCGCCTCTGAACAGGCGGTATGCTACTGAGTAGAGCTGGAGTTTCTTTAACCGGGCAGCATATGGCATCTGTTTGAGCCCTTTGATCCTCTTGGTGAGGTACTTTTGAGGTCTTTCCAGTTGCTGCAGGTGTCTGGTAAAGTACATCCCAAAAGGAGCATTGTACTCAATTATGGGCCTGATGAGGGATGAGTAAAGAGGCATGATGACCTCCCCTGATCTAGATGTGAATCCCTTCATGATTAGGTGGGCTATATAAAATGTGATGGATGTAAAAACAAAATCGGAGAAGCGGAACACAGCAGAAAAAACAAATCTTCTCTAAATGCAAACGTGGTGGGCTATATAAAATGTTTTTCTAACCACTTTGGCCACGTGGTTGTCAAATGAGAGATTGCTATCAACTTGGGTCCCCAGGTCCCTAATTACTTCTTCTGTACTTAATGGATTACCACCTATGTGATAATTTGTGGGCACTTTGTTTTTGCCAAAGGGGATGACTATACACTTTTTGGCATTTAGCTTGAGGCCATGGCTCTGGCACCAGTTGTCTGTTTCTATGAGGCCCTTTTGGAGGATGCTTGTATTGGCTGGCGAGTCGATTATGGCGCCCAGTTTGCAGTCATCTGCAAACTTGGTCAGCCACAGTCCTTCCGTGTTGGCCTGTACCTCCGAGAAATATATACCGAACAAGAGAGGTCCCAGGACTGAGCCTTGTGGGACACCACTTGTAACTGCTTTGGAGTCTGACATGGCTCCAGCAATTCTAACCATGTGGGTTCTGTCCTTGAGCCAGTTTGCAATCCATCTAGTGACATAGGAGTTTATATTTAAGCTGGTGAGCTTATCTATAATGCCCGAGTGGGGTATTGTATCGAAGGCTTTTGCGAGGTCCAGGTAGGCTGTGTGGACCACCTTCCCCTCGTCAATGGCCTTGGTGACTGTTTCAAAGAAATCAACCAGGTTTAAGAAGCAGGATCTGCTCTTAACAAAGCCGAACTGGGTAGGATCCAGTGTCTGTAGGTCCCCAATATCTTTATTTATGAGGTCCATGATGATCCTTTCCATAGCTTTGCAGACCAAGCTAGTCAGGCTTATGGGGCGATAGTTTCCAGGATCCGTTGAGGTACCACCTTTATGGAGAGGGACCACTGTTGCTGTACGCCACTTTGACAACATTTTAGACAGAGTCAAAAGTTCCAACCAAAAATCCTTTCAATTATTTTGTCCCATCATGCATTCCTTAGTACTTATGCAATAATTTCAGCCAGGGCAGCCATCTATTGGTTTCCTGTACTCTTTCTATTTCTTTTTCTCTGTTTATCTTCTCTAAGATGTTCAAATTATCTTAATTATCCTTCTGCCTTACTTGGCTTTCTCTTCAGTGTTTTCTGAACATATTCAGTTAACCAGCCCCACCTTAGTTTTAACTGCAGAAATGAATGTATGTGTGGTGAATTCTGTGCATGCACTGTGTGTGTGTGTGTGTGTGTGTGTGTGTGTGTGTGTGTGTGTGTGTGTGTGTGTGTGTGTGTGTGTTCAAGATAAGGATTCTTAATATTTGATTTAGTCTTTGGTTTGTCAAAATGTAATTTCATCAAATGGTAAGGGAAATAATGTTAGCTACTAAAAGGATCTAAAGGGCCTGATGCCAAAAGTTTCAGATACATCACCTTTTGGTATTAGGATGTGGGTGTGTATATGTTTGTTTATGGGTTACAGTAAGGGGTAGGGTAAGAGGCAAATTTAATCTAGTGTTTGCTTGTGCTTGTGATGGGGTTGTGAGTATGTGCAAGTGTTTATAGGTTATGGTTTGAGTTAGCATTAAGAAATGGTATGTATTTAGTGGTGTGTACCTTTGTTGGTGAATGTGGTGTGTATCCAAGTGTCTTGTGTAGAGCTAGTGTTACAGAAAGGGTGTTTGTAAGGTCAGGTGCATAGTTGTCATTAGGGTCATTGCAGAGTTAGGATTAAGATTACACGCAGGCAGCCCCCAAGCTCATCCTAATGCATGCTAAGCCGACCGAGATCCTAACCCTATCCCTGACCCATACTTTGCAAAAATATTTTTACACCACTACCACTGTTCATATAAAATAGATCTGTATACTGAGCTATTGTTTTGGTTTAGGGATCACAAAATAATTTTTTTTTTGTTTTCCACTCTTTTTTGTTTTCAATGCCTTTTTTGGTTATTTGTCTTTGCACTTTGATGCTTTTTCATTTCAGTCATTTGACGTGGACACACACACACACGCATATATATATATATATATATATATATATATATATATATATATATATACACACACACACACACACACACACACACACACACACACACATACACACACACACACACACACACACACATAAATCTATGTATATCTGGGTCCCATTTAGGTGATCAAAGTTTCAGAACTTCGAATCTCATATGGCCGAAACCATATGATCGGAGTTTTAAAACTTTGAACACTAAAACAGAGATCTCCATACAGCATGAAACGAGAATATTCCCTTTTCCTCACTGTAGTGCGATCCTGGAATTGGTATATTTAAATAGGGGTGGGGTGTGGGAGGTGCAGGGGGGGCTTGCCTACATGTGTATTAATTTGTTTTTGTTTTTTGTTTTTTTTTTTTTTTTGAATGTTCAAAGTTTTAAAACTTTGATCATATGGTCCTGGCCATATGACATTCGAAGTTTTGAAATTTCGATCATTCAAAGTAGACCCATATGTGTGTGTGTGTGTGTGTGTGTGTGTGTGTGTGTGTGTGTGTGTGTGTGTGTGTGTGTGTGTGTTTACATATGGATAGACAGATAGAGATGTAGATACAGATATATATTAGCTTAAAATTACATGAATAAATAACACAATATAAATATACAAGAATGCATGGCTGCATTAGTTTATGCAATATGGTGTGAATTCCTCGACACAGATAATAATCATAACTGAAAATGACTGATTAAGAGCTAGAACTATACATATTAGTAGAATTTAGTAGAATAGAGGAATGGCTGAGGCACTCAGTAATATTATTTTATCTGTTCCATCACACATTTTAATAAAGACTATTAAAATTAAGAACATAGCTAA